>NC_056725.1:383075582-383175582 GCF_019279795.1 Protopterus annectens
AGTGAATAGGGGAACGCCATACATAAGAGAGGGAAGAAGGTAAGTAGAGGTAAGGGTGTGTCTGGTGGAGGGGGGTCAGGTAACGATTGGGTCGATACGAGAGACCTAGTTTTTGGTGAGTTTGGATATGGATGTCAAATTTTAGATTTTCATCAGTTATGACACCAAGCAGTTTGGTATGTGATACTATTTCTATGGGGTTGTTATTCTGAGCAGTCACTGTAAAAGTGTTTTTGTCTATATTGGTGTTTTTGGATGTGGAAAATAGATACGTTCATAGATCAGTGCTAAGCTAACTGCCCTTGCGAGCCATTTTAAGCCTAGCCAATTATCCCTTGTGATACTCAAACCCCACACCTTGTGTTTGTAAGGCAAGCACCTTAACCATTAGGCCACTCTTCCAATCCTATACAGCTTCTTCTTCTTTCGGCTTTTCCCGGTTAGGGGTTGCCACAGTGGATCATTTGTCCGCTCATGATTGGCAGGAGAGTTTTTACGGTGTTGAGTTGCCAGCCCAGCACCCAACCTTCCACAGAAGGCACACACACTCACACCTACGGCCAAATTAGAGTGTCCAATCCACCTACAACCTTTGTGTTGTGGGAGGAAACCGGAGCACCCAGAGGAAACCTGTGCGACCACAGGGAGGACATGCAGACTCCGCACAGAAGGCACTCCAGCCGAGAACAGAATCTGGGAACCTCTTGCTGTGAGGCGGCAATGCTAACCGCTGCACCACCGTGCATATTGGGATTTAAAGGGAGGTAATTACTATGCATCCATGATTTGGTATTAGAGAAGGCTAACTGAGTTTTGAGAAGTAGGTTGGAGTGGGTGTCTGCTGTACAAATAATGGTCAAAATGTCAGCATATTGAATTAGTGTGGCATCGGAGAGAGATGTTGGAAGTTATTAATGAAGATGTTAAAGAGGAGGGGGCCTAGGATGGAACCCTGGAGAACTCTGGTAGGGGTGTGTAGAAAGGAAGAGAGTGAGTTTTTCACTTGCCGTCTTTCAGAGAGGTAGCTGGTGAACCAGGTGATTGTAGGAGGGGAGAGACTGAGAGAGGAGAGTTGGGATAATAGTAAGGGGTGAGAAATGGTATCAAAGGCTTTGGAGAGGTCAAGGAACAGAGTAGAAACTATTTTACCAGAGTCACGAGCAAGGTTTATGGAGTCTAGAAAGGGGAGGAGAGGAGGGCAGTGATGGTACTATGCCTAGGATGGAAACCATGTTGCGTAGGGGTTAGTAGGTTATTTTGGGTCATATAGGACATCACTTGGGATTGAATACATTTCTCCATGATTTTGATAGTGGGGATAGGATGGCTGTGGGCCAAAAATTAGAAGTGTCAGTGTTTTTGCCTCCTTTATGGAGTAGAATGATAAAGGCGTGTCTCCATAGTGAGGGGGCGTATAATTCTAGTATGAATCTGTTTATTAAGATAGAGATGGGATGGGAAATGCTGTCTGCAGACAATTTGAGGAAAGTTGTGGGTAGGTTGTCTGGGCAGGGGAGCACATAATTTGTTGTAATACTTTGTTGAAGCACCTATTGATTTAATTACAACATTCAGTCTTCTTGGGTAGGAGTCTATCAGCATGGCACACCTTGATTTGGCAATATTTGCCCACTTTTCCTTGCAAAAGCACTCCAAGTCTGTTAGATTGCGAGGGCATTTCTTCTGCACAGCCCTCTTCAGGTCACCTCACATATTTTCTATTGGATTTAGGTCTGGATTCTGGCTAGGCCATTCCAAAACTTTAATTTTCTTCTGGTGAAGCCATTCTTTTGTTGATTTGGATGTATGCTTGGGGTCATTGTTTTGTTGAAAGGTGAAATTCCTCTTCATCTTCAACTTTCTAGCAGATGCCTGAAGGTTTTGGGCCAAAAGTGACTGTTATTTGGAACTGTTCATAATTCCCTCCACCTTGACTAAAATCCCAGCTCCAGCTGAAGAAAAGCATGATACTGCCACCACCATGTTTCACAGTGGGAATGGTGTTCTTTTGGTGAAGGAAAGTGTTGTTTTTGTGCCAAACGTGCCTTTTGGAACTGTGGCCAAAAAGTTCAACTTTGGTCATCTCAGACCATAACACATTTTCCCAGATAATTTTGGGAGACTTTATGCATTGTTTTGCAAATTTTAGACAGGCCTGGATGTTTTTCTGTGTAAAAAAAGGCTTCCATCTTGCAACCCTACCCCACAGTCCAGACATACGGAGAATACTGGAAATTTTTGTCACACGTAGTACACAACCAGTACTTGCCAGACATTACTGCAACACCTTCAGTGTTGCTATAAGTCTCTTAGCAGCCTCCCTGACCAGTTTTTGTCTTGGCTTTTTATCAATTTTGGAGGGATGTCCAGTTCTTTGCAACATCACTGTTGTTCCATATGTTCACCACTTTTTCATGACTGTCTTCACTGTGTTCCATGGTATATCCAATGCTGTGGAAATGTTTTTGTACCCTTCTCCTTCCTGATACCTTTCAACAATGAGATCCCTTTGATGCTTTGTAAGCTCTCTGTGAACCGTGGCTTTTGCTGTAGCAGGCAACTGAGTAGACATCAGGAAAATCCTACTAGGACAGCTAAACTTTATTTGGGGTTAACCAGAGTCTTTTTAATTGATGACAGCTGTGTACCCAAGAAGACTGAACGCTGTAATTAAATCAAAAGGTGCTTCAACAAAGTATTTAAGGGTGTGCACACTTATGCAACCAGTGTATTGTACTTTTTTTATATTTTTTCCCCTAATAGATTTTTGTGTTTTTCAAATGAATTGTACAGGTTATAGGTCACATTAAAGGTGGGAAGAGTTTTGAAATGATATATTGTGTTTTTTTTTTATATACATCACAAAAACCTGGCATTTTAACAGGGGTGTATAAACTTTTTATATCCACCTTGACACATCAAATTAATGTTTCAGTGAAACTCAGTTTCGCTAGTCCAGTTTCGCAAAAGTGCATTTCTCCGGAAATGCACTTTCGTGAAACTACAGTTCACCGAGGTTGTTGTTGTAGATCGTGGTATAGGGGGGGATAAGGGAATTTTACCTTTTTCCCACTGTAGTGTGATCTTGGAGTTGATATATATTAGTAGCAGTGGTGTGGGGGGCACCCCCCCATATGGGGGGAGCATAATTTAGTGGTTCGGTGAACTGCAGTTTTTCTGGAGAAATGCACTTTAGCGAAACTGAGTTTTGCTGAAATGTTAATTCAATGGGCCAAATTAAACCTATATATATATATATATATATATATATATATATATATATATATATAGGTTTAATTTGATTTTGAATTTTGCGGTTCTGAGTTTTTGTGGTTTAAAAAAATCAACTTTATAGCTTCGAAATACTGAATTTCGATATTTCAGTATTTCAAGGATATATATATATATATATATATATATATACATACATAGACACACACACACACACAAATATATATACACACACACACACACACACACACACACATATATATATATATATATATATATATATACATACAAAAAGACTATGGATGGTCATACATGTACCAGAAGGAAAGGAATGGAGGGGGGTGGGAGTGTTCCCGTAATTAAGTGGAGCTGTTACTTGACATACAAGAAGCCATTTGGATATATTATTGTCTATGTAGAAGTACAAGGAAACCTTACTTCAGTATATCTAAATTAAAACAGGTAATTGTTCCATTATACATGATATTAAATTCAAAATATAAACAATTAGTATGTAAACAGTTCATGGGCAATATATGTGACAAGTCGACATTAGATAAGAGTTATAATACATGGGTAAAAAAGGTTTCAGTATACATGTTAGGAATAAATAAAACTGAGGTTAGGAGTGTGAAACAGTCGGTATGTAGAAAGTAGCTGAACCTAGAAGAGGGAGAGATGAATTGTATAGCCAAAGACTCAAGATTAGTGGGGGTAAGAATACAATAATATTTACTGACATAGCACCTGGTTATAAGATAAAAGGGAATGTGTTTGAAGAAAAAGAAAATGAAATGTGAGGATTATAATAGGAACGAATTAAGGAGTAGGAGTTGAGAGTATTTGATGTGCAGAAGGGGACAGAGGTTCTAAAAGGACAGGGGAAATTAGCTGACAAATCAAAATGGAATTACCAGGTGATGAGCATGTGCACAACACCATATGGTTTAGGTGTTTTACTAAGAGCTTGAGGTGGAGAGTTTCTTGGTCTGTTTTAGGTATGTTGGGATAGTGTTCCAGAAGTTAGACATACTCTAGGAGTATAGTGAGCTATCTGATGAGTTATTAAAATTTGTTGTCACTGCTAAGAATTAAATAGGTTGAACAAAGGTCTCTACCCAGACAGCAGTACTGTAGTTTGTCTTTTAGTGCTGAACATCTCTCTGGGGCAAACGTAAGACTGTGTGCATTAATAAGTAGTGAATATCTTAAATAGTTGTGTATTTCAAGACAGTTTAGTTGTTTCAGGGTACGGCAGTGATGTCCCATATGTAATACTGGCAGTAAATTTTGCTACTTTATTGTAATAGGTGGAGCGTTTAGCTTTAAGTTTAGTACTTAATACTAGGTGAGGCATACAGTAGGAATGGAAGAAGGTAGGTAGATATTAGTGTTTATATTGCATCATCTGTCAGGGTAGCATTCGGTTCTACAGAGGGAGCTGAGTTTCTGATGTGTTTTTTCATGGCTTGCAATATGTGTTAGTCACAGTTGAGGTTACTGTCAATTATGATGCCCAGATGTTTTGTTTGAGTTCAGGTTTTAATGTCTGTGTTGTTTGATGAGGCTATTCAAAAAAGCGTGTGTCATTTTGGTATTGTTTAGAAGTAAAGAGCATAAGTTTTTTTTTTTTAATTTTAAAGTAGATTAGCATGTTTAGCCAGATTTCAATAGTAGTGAAAGAATAGGGTTCATTCCTATATTCTTGGTTTTAGTGTTTATTATTTGCTATGTTTATGTTTTCAGTGGGCAAAATTGCAGTCTTGAGGCTGACTGCTTTACCTGAATGATACATGGAATAAATGCAATATTTCAGAGGCTAATGGAAAAAGTTCTTAGACCTCATACCTGATATGCTGCACTGGTGACCAAAAGGCTGATTTCTACAATGGTTTGGAGAACAGCATTAATTCCTTTGTGTCTGGGGTTAGCAGGATCTGTCAACAGTCTTTGTTTAAGTCTAAGTAGATAGCAACCTAGCCTTCCTCTTACTCAGTCGATTTGTCCTCTTGTGGCATGGGATATTACTTGAATTGTGATAAGCTATTTACTGTAGCTTCCTAATCCATTCATCCATCCACAACCCCTTCTTCCTATTTTTGTACATAGGGTCGGGCTGTCATTTCAACAGTGACAATTATCTAGTGCCAAGATTTAGCCCTGCTATGGTAGTGGTAGCTCATCCACACAACACACTTGCATGCACACACCTATGGCCAATTTAGAGTGCCCAGTTCACCTACTGCATGTCTTTGGAATGTGGGAGGAAACCAGTGCACATGAAGGAAACCAACACAAATTCAGAGAGGACATGCAGACTCCACCCAGAAGGCACCCCAGCTGAAAATCAAACTGGGGACCTCTTTCTATTTTAGCTTCCTAATGTCACTGCAAAACCTTACAGACCTATCAGGCCTAGGGACCAGTACAAGAGGACTATTCTACTCATTCTTGAATTCTTCTACAATATTCTATGAATTCTAATAAAGGCATCAACTCAAAGTTCACTCTATGTGCCAGATCAGTGACTGCTGGGCTCTGTCCCTTTAAATGTGCTAGCCCAGAAACAGGTAGACAGGAAAAATTAACAAAGGGCTCTAGCAAATAGACTTATTTTAGTCTCTGCGTCCTTTATATAGATTTTTTATGACCTTTGTACCTGAACAGGATTCCAGGGAAGACTTTGGAAGGGGTTATGTACAAGAAGGAAGGTAAGCCACAGGGTGTTCTGTGCAACCTCACTTGATATCATGGGCTTGCCAGACTCTGTTGCTGCAGAGTGTCACCAATGTGGTGAGCCTCAGCCATCTCCCTCCCACCAAAAAGATGTACCACCAAAGTCCGCTTACTATCATCCTCCCCTGTTAGCTCTTATAGGCACCTGAGATACCATCTAACATGAAATGTAATCATAGTATCACTGTACAATACTAGGCTACCATCCCAAGGGGCCATTTTAAGCCTAACCAAGTTCCCCAAAATAAAATCTGATAGGTAATGGTTCCTAAATGTTTTGTGGGGATGTATATTCTTATGTAGACAAATAATTACAAATCTCCTGTCTCTAGAAGAGACATAGATATCAAACGAGGAGTATATTTGTCACTCTACATTCATTAGATTAGGATTTGCTTGAATTAATGCAGAGAAGAACTCAGCTTCACATGTATCGGAAACCTGTTCCAGAAAAGGGGAGCCTCTGAGACACATACCTGTTCCTCCAGTACATCCTATTTATGTTTCTGAAGAAGTCTAGGTCCCTAGATTGGCTGTTTCTGATGCTAGTTGTTTTCTGAATGTGTTACAGGACCATTAGTGCTGGATCTGAGGTCGCCTCTCAGCAGCCTGTAAAAAACTGAGTATAGGAACAATGATTTGACGTGGACTTATTTTCTACCCCTTATATTCTTTTTGTGAGAAATTTCTGTGGATGCTCCAATTGCTGCATATGCCTGCTGAGGTACATACTGAAGGGGTGTTATACTCAATGATAGGTCTTATGAGGGCAGAGTACAACAGGATGATGACTTATTTGGACCTGATGCCATACATTTAGTTATAAGTTTTGCAATATAGAACAATTTCCTCATCACAGTAGGGAAACATGTTGATCAAATGCCAAACCTCTGTCTATAGGTTGCCAAGTCCCAGATTACAGGGTCGATTGAGCAGAGTATTATCAGGTTGGTAGTTTGCAGGGATGGCTTTCTTGCTGAAAGATATTATAATGCACTTGTTAGCATTGAGTTTTAGGCCATGACTCTGCCAGCCTTTATTAAGTCTGTATAAGGCCCTCTTGGAAAATATTAGAATCTTGACGGAGAATTGATGACTGCTCCCAATTGGCAATAATCTGAAAATATGGTCAGCCAGAGGCCCTTGATGTTAGCTTTGACTACAGAGAAGTAGAAGCCAAACAGCAGAGCCACAGTTCTGAACCCTGTGGGCTAAAAAAAGGCTAGTAACCTTTTTTTTTTTTTTTGTGGAGATGGATTCCCCTATTCTAACAATTATAAAATTACAAAATATAATTGTCTCTGAACCTTTTTTCTGTGAGCTGGGCTTATTTAAGATAGGTACAGCAGTTTCTGTACACCTATTGACATGGTTATACAGGTTTTCTATTATCACTTCTGTGAAGGCAGCAGTATTCTTAGGGTTAGAGGGGGCTTGAAATTTACTTAGGGTGTCACTTAGTAGTGAGAAATTTGCCTTGGAGTAAATCTTAAAGGTTCTAGGGTTTCTAGTTGTCCCTAGTTTTACATTTACCTCAAAGGACAAATATCATGGCTTTCTTCTTCTACTCTATCAAACTGGCTTTCACAATATATTAGCCTTAGTCTGCTTGTTATTCACTATCCTAAATCATTCCTTCTGCATATTTTATATCCTTTTTCCCTTCTGCCTACTGACTATTAGCACTCCTTTACTGCTTTGCTAGCCATCTGTTCCCTATCTCTACTTTACATGAAAGGGAGGATTTCTAATCTCCTGTGGAAATTTGCCTAACTGGCTCTTTTCTCACTAAGTGGCCTGAAAATAAGGGTGCAGAGTGAAGGCAGTAGACTATTACGTAGGCAGTCATAGGAAGCAGCTATAACTGTTTTCTTATCCCTTACTTCCCCATCCCTGTAGCAGCTTGATGGTCACAATGCATGAGATATGCTTATTATTATATATATGCAGCATCCCAGCATAGCTCTGATTGGTGGGGTATACAGATCTGCAGTGTTTCTATGCCTCAAGAATTGCAATGAACTGTGATGCCTTCCCTTCTCCCAGGACAGGCAAGCCATAAAAAGCCTTCATTCCCAGTCTTCATAACTGGCCTCTTCAGCACACGGGTTGCTTTCTGATACCAGGTCATCTAGAATAAAGTCAGGGCTTTAATCTTCTGTGCCACACACATGGCAATTAGGACTTCAATCTCTGATGTTACCTTATCCAAGCTCATATACCTCAGATGCAGTAATTTTAAAATCAAAGTACTGTAAACCCCATCAAATCTTTACAGTTAATATCATATAAACTATATCATCCATATGACATTTTGTTTTTTTTCAAAATGGATTCCTTTTGAAGTATATCCTACCAATAACACCACTGAGAAGGTCAAACAGGGCAGGGGGTTTTATGGCAAGATAAGGTAAAGATAGATTACCACCAAGGAGTCTGTAGGAGATCAAGTACAGGGCAGATAAGCTATCTAGGTTGTTGAGTGAATTAAGACTTGTGATTTTCTTAGCCAAGAAAAAATCAGTATGGGATACTGATCTGTCCACAAGCTTGTATTTTTAATTAATAATGACTGTAGCTTTTTCCCAAAAAAACTAAAACTGTTTTCTGGAGTTCCTTAAAAGTTCAGTCAATTTTGATACTTGCTCACTATACCTCACTTAAAATTCAGTCTTGAGCATAAAAAAGTTTCCTGTCTTAATCACTATTGCCAGCAGCAAAAGGAATGGTTAGAAGCCATGTTTTATACCTCCTGAGCCAATCACCACATTCAGAAGCCTGCATTCTAAAATGGCATACTTTGGAACACGATTTATCTTTTAACATGCATCTTTGTAACATCATTTTTTCTATCAGCTATTCCACTTTCTGAATTTGGATTGGTCATTTATGCAGCACTTGATATACACAAACAGCCCACCAATAATACAGTTGAGACAGTTGTATATTGACAGCATAACGTAAGCCTAGTTTACAATGCATAAACTGTCCCACCAATACAACAGGCTGTATACAATCTGATTCTTACACAACTTCATTCTTTTCCTAGAAGAAACAATTTTTTTTCTTTTTAAGGAGTTACATAAACTCTTCATTTGGAGATAAATTTAGGCTTGGCTTCTTCTGTTACTTCATTTTTTTTTTCCTGGAAGAAAAGATTTTTTTCTTTTTAAGTAGTTACACAACCTCTGAACTAGGAGATAAATTTAGGGCTTGACTTTTTATGCTACTTCATTTTTTTCCTGGATGAAAAGAGCATTTCTTTTAAGGAGTTACACAACCTGTTGACTAGGAGATAAATTTAGGCTTGACTTCTTATGCTACTTCATTTTTTCCTGGAAGAAAAGAGTTTTTTAAAGGAGTTACCCAACCTCTTGACTAGGAGATAAATTTAGGCTTGACTAATTTTATGCACACAGTAAACATCTGTCTTTGATTACCTGACAGACCTGTAGCTACTAAGAAAGACATGCATTTGTGGCATGAAAATACCAGCTAGCCAATTCAAACCCTTAAAAAGTGCATATATTTTCATTTTTTAAACTCTGAATTACTGTAGCCTGGCCAGGAACAAGAATGCTACTCTGTGCAGTGATAAATCAGACAATAACAATGTTGTTTATTGAAAATATGTACAGTTAACACTTCAAATGCTCATAATGAATACAGATAAAAATCGAGAAATTCTTTCCCTACCAAATGACCTACAAAGGAGCATCCTCAGTGGGTCTACAAATAGGCTTATCTACTCCTCTTCAAAACTATTATTTTTCTCTGATGCTCATTTGCTCAGTAGCATGTGTGCCCTATGGCAATGAACACTGGAATGCCATGCTCCACAGGAGTAGAGTGTAAATAGTTCCTCAGCCTGCCAGTTCATTCCAACCACTGAATAAGCATGCTACCTTCAATTTAAGAAAAGCAATGAAGATTTCACACCTACACTGTTCACAAGGATATGCAAATATTTACTTTCCCAATATGCAGGAAACTCCAGTGACACGTGATGAAGAGAGGACTTCCCAAGTACACGGGATAACATGAACGAATCTGTGATCCATGAAGGACAATATTATATATTGCAGACTAGCTGGTATGGTAAAAATGTATCTGACTTTACGGGGAGTGTGTGTGTGTGTGTGTGTGTGTGTGTGTGTGTGTGTGTGTGTGTGTGTGTGTGTGTGTGTCTACAAGTGAAATGAACTTCAAGCAGTTAAAATCATTGGTGTGGAAGGAACTAGAGGACATCCAAGAGGAAAACTTCCAAAGGTTAAGTCCTGAATCACCAAAGGAGACCTGATTCCTACAGGAATGGTCCAAGGAAGATTGTTTGATAAAGGTGTGATCAAATGACCAAGTAAGCACAGCACAAACATCTGTGATGGAGATATTTTAAAGCAAACACAGAATGCAGCCACATTCCTAGTGGAGTGGCCTTTGTTGTAATTTTCCAATAGTTAGTGAGCCATCCTATTTCAAAAGATAATGTAGTTATCACGCACATCAAAAACAGTTTGCTTGGCAAATGCCAGTCCTTTCTCTTATGGAAGAAAGGTGATGAATACATTGTCCATCTTCTCAACTTCATATTCCTACTTCATGTAACACATGAGCTGATGCTAAATGTCTATGATGTAAAGAGTCTTTTTCCTTATGTTTAGGAGGGAAATGTGGTTAAGAAATTAATGCCTGGTAAGCCAGTCAGTCATGAAAATTAGATCCTAAACAGCAGGGAAGGGTTATTCATAGGCACATAGAGATGCAGGAAAGTCTTTAAGCACTGCTTGACCAGTCAGTGCTGGGTCCCATTTCTGTCCTCAATGTCATGCCAGGAAGAAAAGGCTGATGAGTGCACCTTCACCATGGAGAAATACAAGCTCAAATCATAATGTCTGAGACAATTCAGAAACACCTGCAAAATGACTGATAAAGGGCATGTGCAATACAGCTTCTCAAAAAATGCAACCTTTTCCACATAGATGAGTCTGTATGTCAGATGGGAGTCATTCTGGTAGCTTTAGGGTCTTCTGGCAGAAGAATCAAAGGACTAACAGCAAAAAAAAAAAAAAAAACAACAACAATCCCTGACTAGCGGGTCTTCCTCTCCAAGTCTTCCAACAAGGGATAGAACTGGGGTATTTGATGGAAGAAGAGCAGGAATCAACATAGAAAAGAAGAAGAAGATGAGAAAACTAAAGTGGTTTGCTTGCCACCTCATGCTGCAATGCAGATATCCCTCTCAAAATCTGGAATTGTTTAATCTCCAGGACTGAAACTAGCCCAACTGGTGGGGAGGAGGGGACATTGCATGAAACAGTGAAATTAATGACTAATGTTTAATTAGTGGGAGGGTGGTAAAAGAGCTGGCAAAAATGGATGGGTCTAATAGGGAGACAGCCTGCTCTCAAACCTCAGCGAGAAGTTGCAGAACATTTTAATTTATTTTATTCATCCTTTGCTGAGTGATTTAGTCCCTCTACATTAGTGGCCTCTTTTCAGTGGAGACCTGAGGTGGTATTTATTCTACTAGTGCAATTTTGGCCAGGGCATCAGGAAACTTGAGATGTGTGCAGCCATCAAGTGTAAAGTGCCCGTTCCACTGCTAGTGCAGTGGCAACAGGGAGAACGGCATGCAAAAATGGTGTCTGAATAAAATGGAGTTGAGGTGACTGCCAACTCCATAGTTTACTGCTGTAGAAGGAGAGAGAGTAATTTGAGTGGAAGGAACAAGAGACTGGATATAGGATTCAGAAGAAAGTTTTCAGCGAGAGCTTTTTGAAGGGTCAAAAATGATGAAGAAATAATAATTACAACCCTCCAGTTGGGAGGGTTACAGGATTATATATTGGAGAATTTAACAGAGCAAAGTGAAATGGAGATGGGAAAAGAGGTATTGCGAGGTGAAATGATGGAAACATTATAAAGAGTGGAAGAGCAGCAGAAGAAATAATTTGGGGAGATAGTAGGAATATAAAAAGAAGCTAGAAAGAATTAAAAGAAGCTGGAAGAGTCAGAAAAGAAGAAATATGTAGTAAGAATCCAAAGTAAGAAGAAGTAGAAATGGACAGGTATGAAATTTTCAGCAAGATAGTTGTGCCTTTAGGAGTAAAGGCACACGAGGGTAACAGGTTTTATTTTAATTAAAAAGGGAGACCTATTGTGATATTTTCTTTGAGACTGCTGAAACTTTGGAAACTTTTTGAAAGAGTACAGTACAGAAAAGACATATATTCTTGTAATAAATATGTCATAAAGACCTTTTTTTAAGAAATGCAGAAAAAAAGTTATTATGCAATTCTGAACAGAAACTGAAAGGCAGACTGTAAAAAATATTTATTAATTTATTAAAGAACTTTTGCAATTAAGTAAAGGACATTTCAAAAGTTATTGATAACAGAGAACTTTGGACAAGAGCTTGGGACTGTAATGTGATTTTGGGGTCTATATTGTAACAGCAAATGCTTAAAATAGCAAACACTGTATAATTGACCCTAAAATGTCGAAACGGCAAAATGCCGAACACATGGAACAGCACCCCCCCCCCACTTAAATATACCAACTCCGAGATTGCACCATAGTGGAGGAAATGGCAAAATCCCAGGGAAATTCCCTGGGGAAAAAAATCACTGTTCTGTGCGTTCGGGATTTCACCATTTTGAACAAAAAGGTTTGAATAAACAACGGTCGCTGATTTAATAGGGAACCTGATTTTGAAAATGCAGAATGATAAAATTGTACATATTTCAAGTATGATTAATGTTGATGGACATCGAACTATTAAGTATTGGGACAACGAGAACATGTTTTTTTTCTGTGGGAAAGAGGGACATTTTGTAAATAATTGTAAAAAACGATTATTTATGTGGGTAAACTGTTCATGATGTTAAAAATTGCAAACAATGTGTAATAAATGTAAGCAAACAGGACATGTATGGATGAATTGTGAGAAGGAAAGGAGATGAGCATGTTGTTGAACAATAAAATCTAAATGAAAAAGAAATATTACAACAAGAAAAACAACAACAAAAAAGGGGAAAGTAGTGATATAAATCCAGAAGACAGCATGGATAATATACATAAACGAGATAGGGACAGTGGAACAGAAGTCAGTGATGAAGTGGCTATAAATTGGAAAATCGTTAGAAAAGTTTGATTGGGAAAAGGGACTTCTATCTATTAATGTTAATAGTATTAAGAATATAGTTAGAAAAATCGGAGTAATAGTATGGTGTAATATGTGTGATGCAGATCTGATATTATTAGAATATATTAGAATTTTAAATAAAGAAAAAAGAGAACAGAGATACACATTATGGCAAGGTTATACAAAAAAGTATGTAGACAAATTTTAGAAACCTGGAGGCGTACTCGGAAGTCAGAAAAGTCACCAAAGGCCTTAACGCAGCTTTATTATAACAAAAAATAAATAGTGTTTTCGCTACTACAACAACGTAGCTTCTTCAGAGGCTAAAACACAGTAAAAAGGCGCCAACTACAATTTATACTAAAGTCAGCCTAATTGGCATCAGCTGTAGTATATAATACCTCACTTCCTTGAAAATAAATGATTTCTTTAAAAGACACACAATCAGTATTTGTATATGGTATGTATAATACTCTTCAAGAACTCAGCAGCAAATACGTTTAAATAAAATAAATATTATAATTCTTTATCTATAAAAAAATATACATATGTGTATAATTAATATAAAATACTACTGGAACACTAAAGTAAAAAATAAAAAATAACATTAGGTAAATCAAACACTTTATATGAAATATAAAATAAAGTCTACGTTTGTGCTACACAAATGAATAGCTGTTATCAACATGTAAAAAAATCTGATATAAGTCCTACCATAATTGTTAACGTAAAAAGGACTTATATTTCAAGACAGGAGCTATGTTGCAGCTCTCGTTTAAGCCTGGCATATTAAAGGCATCTAACTTGAGCTGCCATTCCAGTTCTAAAATCTCTAATAAAAGAGAAATAGGGCCACCCCTGACGGACCTGTGTTTACAATCGATAAATTGTGATACCAAATCTATAGTATATGTCGCTCTCTGTGTATGTTGTCCGGCATTTTATGTCGGCAAAACTGACAGAAAATTCAGAGAGCGCATATACCAACACATATATGCCATCAGGAATAATAAGACCGAAAAAGCCCTTGCTAAACATGTAGAGTCCAATCCTGGGCATAGCTTTGTGTTTATGGGGATTGATTGTAAACACAGGTCCGTCAGGGGTGGCCCTATTTCTCTTTTATTAGAGATTTTAGAACTGGAATGGCAGCTCAAGAGATGCCTTTAATATGCCAGGCTTAAACGCGAGCTGCAACATAGCTGTCTTGAAATATAAGTCCTACGTTAACAATTATGGTAGGACTTATATCAGATTTTTTTACATGTTGATAACAGCTATTCATTTGTATAGCACAAACGTAGACTTTATTTTATATTTCATATAAAGTGTTTGATTTACCTAATGTTATTTTTATTTTACTTAGTGTTCCAGTAGTATTTTATATTAATTATACACATATGTATATTTTATAGATAAAGAATTATAATATTTATTTTATTTAAACGATTTGCTGCTGAGTTCTTGAAGAGTATTATACCATATACAAATACTGATTGTGTGTCTTTAAGAAATCATTTATTTTCAAGGAAGTGAGGTATTATACTACAGCTGATGCCAGTAGGGTGACATAAGTGTGATGTAGATCTGATACTATTAGAAGATATTGTTATAATAAAGCTGCATTATGGCAAGGTGGTATAATATGGAATTTGGGATATATAAATTGTTCAGAGATGCTATATTGTATAGAAAAGGAATAAAAAGTTTAAATTATCTTTTAGTTAGATTAGGAAGATTGACGATACTGCACGTTAGATGGAAAGGGAAAAGAGAATAGATTAATAGCAATATATGCATATTTGCTGTATAAGGAAAGGGAGAAGTCATTTCTAGATATATTAAACTATGTTATAATGAATATGGAAAAACAGTAACAAGATAGTTTAGCCGTGATTTAAGACAAAGTTGTGGAAAGTTGGAATTATGGAATCTAAGTAAGAATACATATCGAAGAGGGACATTTCAAACAAATTATTTACTTTTATCTAAAACTATGAAAACTGCAATAGAAGAAGCAGTAGAAATGTGTTTATGGACCGATATGGATTGAAACATATAAGATTAATGACATATTAAAATACGGAAAGGTACTGGAATTAATGAAAAAGAATGGAAAAAGAAAGGTCAATGATATAATAATGTCATAGAAGGATCATTAACAATGAGAGATTTTTTTTAATAACTAGTTAGAATGGTGGGTAACATTTAATGAGAAGTATAAGAAAATGTATCTCACATGGGAGAATAAGAAAATACAAAAAATATATAAATAAAAAGGAATATTGAAAAATTCAAAAAAATTATTTTAAATAGTCTTGATAGGAATGAAAGAGATTATTTTAGAATAGAAGAAGAGGTTCATGAAAAAATCAAGAAAAAATAAAGATGTATTACATGGGAAAAATACTTTTACAGGGAAAGAAAGAAAGAAGTAGCATTATATTTATGTGTGAAAGTAAAATAAGACAGTGGTATAAAGAAAAAAATGAAAAACAATAATGGAAAATTGAAAAAGAACATACAAGTATAATGGATATCGTAGTTACATATGTGAAAGAAATGATAAGAAAAAAAGAAAGTTTTGTAGAGGGAAAAGCAGTTGTCAGAACAGATAAAGAGTTGGAACAGCAAATTACAATAGTAGAGATGGACAAGGCAATAAAGAGTATAAATATGGATATAGCATATGGATTGGATGGTAAAAGGTATCTAATTTATGTGAAATTTATGTCACGACAAAAAGAAATATTAATAAAAGTATTCAATGAGTGGTTAGATGATGGGATTAATTATGAATAAATATGTAAGGGTGTGATGACATTTATATGGAAGAAGGGAGAAAAGAATGAAATTAAAAACTGGAGGCCTACAATGTTGAAAAATAGTCATTATAAATTAGTTATGAAAATAATACCAAAAGAATTAGAAAATAAGTTAAATTATATAATAAATAAAAATGTTTATGGAGTTACAGAAAAAGGAATTCAAGAAGTATTAATAATACCTAAGGAAATAGTAGATTATATTAAGAAAGGACAAACATAACTAAAATTAATAGTGGCTGACATAAACAAAGCATAAATAATACAGCATGATACTTTATGGAAAATAATATGAAAATATAATTTTAGTATAAAGATTAAGAAAGCATGTGAAGAAATAGAGGTGAGAAGAAGTGTTAAGCAGGAATGTCCAATGAGTAGTATTTTGTTTATAATGGTTATCAATAGTGTAATAAAAAGGCTAAATGAAGAGTTAGATAAAAGTAAATACATACAAAAATGGGAGTGAAATATCCCATTATTATGTCTTATACTGATTATATAACATTAACAGCAAACAATGAAGACGAAATGAAAAAGTAATTAGAAATGTATAAAACAGACTACAAGAAGTTGGATTAAACTTTAATAAGGAAAATATAAGGGTTTAGGAGGTGTTAAAAAATTGGAAGGGATACAGTTTGAGAAAAATATAATATATTGAATATAATAAATGAACAATGGGAGAAAATTTTGAGAGAGTTAAAGGGATTAGTATTATGTGGAGCAGGTATAAACTGTCATTAACTAAAAAAGTTTACTTGATAAATACAGTATGGATGGGGACATTATCATATTTACCTAGTGTATATATGCTTCCAAGAGATATGGAAAACCAGTTTACTGAAATGATTTTTCAATTTATTTAGGGATCTAGATTAAATCCAGTCAAAAGAGGAGTTTTGTACATGGAAAAGGAGAAAGAGGACTTGGGTTTATTGAATCTAATAGTATATGGAGCATCTTTAAATTTATATAACATCCTGGAATGGATAATTGGAAAACAGAATAAGCTGGTGATAAATATATTTAAGGAAACATAAAAAATGGAGTTTAATTAAAAAGAATAAGAGAGAGAAATAATAGAGAAATGAGATAATAATGTAGCAAGAAAAGTAAAATGTGGAAATTAAGGACAGAAAGAATTGCTGAAAACAGGAAAATGTTGGTATAAAAACATTATGTTACAATAAATGACTGCATGAATCCATGGGAATATTTAGCAAGAGAAAAAATTTAAGTTATAAAGTAAATAAATAGATGGTGTATGAAAAATGTTGTACATCAAGATTTCATATGGTGGTTAAAAATTAATACGTTACTAGTCAAGGGCAATATGCCTTATAAAAAAGCCAGTGAAAGAATTTGTCTATATTGTGGGAATTACAAACAGAAGAACATGTTTTTTACATGTGAAATAGACAAACTTTTGTGGGAAAAGACACTAAAAAGTAAAATAGCGAAAGAATTCAAGATTATAAACAAATAAATATGGACATGATTAAGTAATGGTTTTATGGATAGCATAGTAAAGAATGTATCAATAATTTGGATAAAAATATTTGTTATTATATGGACAGTTTGGACTAAAAGATTAATTCAAGTTATGTTCAATGGAAAATGGATATTAACAAATATAATAAGCAAAATTAAGTGGTGGTTATGGAAAACAGTGTGGGGCCTGTATGAATGTAAAGATTTAGTAGTGATGAAAGAAAATAGCATGAAATGTAAGTTTTTGGTAAATACATAAATGTATATAGTGTAAATAGACCCCTCTACTATTTTCAGTAGGTGCTGTGGGATCTTTTACATCCTACTGGGCTACCACCAACTCAAATAAATGGGACTTTGGTTTACTGACTCATCTAAAGGAGGACACATTCAGGACTGCAGCACATCAATCAACTGGAGTGAGAACAGAACCAAAGCCTTTTGGTCTTGAACAACAAAGGTAAGTTTGTGACCTGTTGTGTCACTGAACATGCCATCAATGAAACTTTTCCTGACCATGACAAGGGCTTCACACTCCAGGTATACAAACTTGGTGGGTCTGGTGGGTCTATGTGGAGTAGCCCTATGGATGGCAGGGATGCATGCACTCATACAAAAAAACTTCAGATTAGGAAGGATTGACACAAAATGTTCTAGTCTTTCTTAAACAGCTGCCCAGCTGCCAACCTTTCCTTCTCAATGCAACCTCAAAATTTGAGTCAAGAACAAGGTTATTCTCTCCTGGAAAAGATAGGGCCTTTTCTGCATTATGGAGATTTTGCTCCTGATTGTGCCTGAAAATGCCTTGGTTTTACTAACAGCAGAGGGCTGAACATGTTGGTCAGTGAAGGATGGATGTGACTGTCCAATATTGGCTTGCTCATCCTTGGCGGAGGGGGGGGGGTACTGATGAAGTCTTTTCACAATTATAGCTCTACTTGAGAGAAGACTAGGAGTGAAGCACTTGAAAACAAAGCATCTTGGGACCATGACAGCACTAAGGAGTGTATGTGAAATCTAAAAGGGATCACATATGTGAAGATATATATGCATACAATGGATTCAATATAGCAGGTCCTGCACATTGCATTTTGGCCAGCAATGGAAATGTTGGAAGTTTAATAAAATATCTTAGCTCGCACTGGATGATAGTTGTGATCCCTGCTGTAATCTCCTCTCTATGTCTTAAAATTATTGGCTTGAGAGAAATAAATGACCAGTACGGGATAAGGACCAGATGATCTTCGGTAATATAAGTTTGAGGATAAATATCTATCCAAACCAAAGTCATTCACAAGGCATTTTTTATTTATGTTCTTAATCTGAAAAGTACAAAGCAGCAATGCAATGAGCTGATTGTGAGCAATGTTACCTACAATGATATTAAAGATATAGCAAACCTACTGCCCAATCAATTTATCTCTAAGTTTACTCCTCTCTCCCCCTCAATCTGTCCCTCAAGATTTATTTATTTATTTAATTTATTTATTTATTATATTTGTTAACAGGGTTATGTCCGACTGGGCCAGAAGCCCATTTTCAGCAGATGTCCAGTGAGAAATGCTCCACAAGCATTAACAAACATACATTAATTATAATTAATAAATACAGAAGACAGTATAGAATACAAACAATAGTACACATGTATACAGAGTCTGTAAACAGAAACATTAATTACAGGGACTATTGCTAGGTTAGAAATACTAAATTACAAGCGTGCACAAAATAAAAATAAAATCAGAGACAGTATTTATATATTAACAGTGATGAAAAGCATGGAGTTATTAGCTATGCACAGAATGTCTAAAATAAAAATAAGATAAAATAAAAATAAAACATTCTGTCATACAAATTAAAAACAGAGTGCAAGATGATACCTGTCAGCAGAGTTAGAGCAAAGTTGAAGGAAGCATACAGTAGTTGGAGGTAAGTAGGATAAGGTATTGGAAGTAGTAGAATTAGCCTGGTGAATGACAAGAGCAAAGCCAGTGTTTGGTTAGATAATCTTTTAGGAGTAGTTTGAACTCATGGTGATGAGGATATTTGTGTGATGGACTGTGGGAGTAAAGGGAGTCTCCATGGTAGTTGTTGGAGTGGGATACCTTTAGCATTGGTTTGTTGGAAAATCTGAGGGACCAGGTAATGGTATTAGGTTGGATAAGGTTAGACAGGGCGGGGCAGTTACTAGGTTGGTATATTATTTTGGGGGCCATGGTCATTTAGTTGTGTGATAAAAGATTACAGAGTTCTACCCAGTTGAGCTGGGAGAGGGCAGTCAGTGGTGAGTCTTGAAAAGTTGATTTGTAGCAAACTCGGTGATTTTGTTATAGCAGGATTCAAGGTTATTGAGCTCAGACTTACAAAGGTTTGTAAATATTTGAGATCCATATAGGAGGGTGGAAAGCAGGTGTGACTGAGCAGTGGCAATTCTGGCACTCTGAGTGAGGTATGGTTTAGCCCTATAGAGGTAGCCAAGTTTGGTGTGAACTTTCTTGATGGTAATAGAGATATGCTTGTCAAATTTTAGGAACTCATCTATTATGACACCTAGCAGTTTAGCCTGACTAGTGGGCTATATTATGGTTCCATTAGAGGACACGATTGTGAGAGAGACTTGTCTGGGTTTGGATAATTTGTTTCTGAAGACAATAATCTTAGTTTTGTTTGAGTATGAGTTGATGTGCAGAGAGGTATCTTTCTATGTCCTGAAAGGAAGTTTGCATTTTAATCTGAAGTGCTTATGGTGAGGGGGCTGAGCATATAAGTGTGGAGTCATCTGCGTACTGAACAATATGAGCCAGTTGAGTTGCTGAGCTGAGATTACTAGTAAATATGGTAAAGAGGCGGGGGCCAAGAATGGAGCCTTGGGGTACGTCAAATGAGATGGGGAGTAGCAGGGAGAGACTGTTAGTCAATGTAGTTGCTTGCTGACGGTTGGAAAAGTAACTGTGGAACCAGGTTAGGAATGCAGTAGTGAGGCCATAAGATGAGAGTTTGTCTAGAAGTAGTTGGCGAGATACAGTGTCAAAGGCTTTAGACATACTGAGAAAGATAGAGGAGACATTGTGACCTTCACTTATGAGATTGTCAATGGTATTGCTGAAAGATATTAGAGCTGTGCTAGTACTATGTTTAGGATGGAAGCCATGCTGAGAGCTACAGTATGTTGAGGCTAAGCAGGTTGTGTAGGAGTTGTCGGTGGATGCATTTTTCTAATGTCTTCACAAGGGGGGAGAGGATGGCTATAGCACAGTAATTGGTTAGCTCTCTGGAGGGTCCACCTTTGTGGAGGGGAATGATGTGTGATGCTTTCCAGAGAAAAGGGATGTACTGTTCTGTAACTGAATGATCGATCAAGATAGAAATGGGGTAAGTGATCGAAGGAGCTGAAATCTTTAGAAATTCATTAGGAAGTTGATCAGCTGCAAGACAACATGGTTTAAGTTTGGTGTGGAGTTTTTTTATATAGTTGGTTTGACTGGTATTAAAAGTGAGGGGGTGGGGTAGTCTGGGTTAGGAGTAGGAATGGCAAGTGGGTTTGTGCTCTTGGTACCTAACAGGTTGGTTATGGAATTAATAAAGTGGGAGTTGAACTGGGTAGCTATAGTTTGAGTGTTGTTCACAGAGACAGGAGCAGGGGTAGATGTATGTCCAGGGCTAAGGAGATAGTTAATGCTTTTCCAGAATTTTTGAGGGTGTTCAGGTATTTTTATTGACTGGCTAGGAAGTAGGTTTGTTTTTCCTTTTTAAATTGTTTTTTAGCTAAGTTACGAATCTGTTTATATACTAAGAGACTGGCTGAATCTTTGGTAGTCAAGAATGCTGTCCATGCATTATCTTTATGTTTAAGTAGCAGTTTGGTGCCATTTGATAATCATGGCAGTTGCTTGGCTTTTAAGCAAACCTCCCTAGTGGGAGCAAAACTATTAAGCACGTTAAGGAAGGTGTTGTTGAAATATTGGACAGACAGGTCAAGGTGGACGAGTTTAAGTGGTGACCCGTCACACTGCTGAAGTAACAGGTTAAAGACAGAAGGGGAGAAATGTTTAGTGCTATGTATGTATTTGTAGAAAATGTTATTTTGTGTGTGTGTGTGTGTGTGTGTGTGTGTGTGTGTGTGTGTGTGTGTGTGTGTGTGTGTGTGTGTATGCGTTTTCTGTAAGAAAGGTTGGAGAATGGTCACTAAGGGAGTCTGGCAGGCATCCTACTAGGTAGTGTTGGTTAGGCCTGTTAGTCAGAATCCAATCTAGGGTTGACTGCTTACTGGAATGTTTGTCTGTGCAAGTTGGATGGGTTATGGTTTGAGTGAAATTGAAGAGGTTTATGTGATTTGAGGGGGAACTCGATGGGCAGGAGTGCCAGTCAAGATTGAAATCACCCAGAATTAGATAGAATTAGGTAGATGCCCAGGATAATAGATTTTCAATAGAAGAAAGATTGTTGCTTGGAGGGAGCTAGGCAATGATGATAATTATGTTTTTGTTTGGATTGATTTTGAGGCAAGTTGTTAGGATTTCAGAGTTGGGTAGGTCTGGGTAGGTACAGTTAAGTAGTTCTACTTGGAGGGTGTCTTTAAACTTAATGGCAAATTCACCACCTCTTTTGTCTAATCTGTCCTGTCTAATGATGTTATAGCCAAAAGTGATAATTTCATTATCTCTAATATGTATTTTTAACCAGGTTTCTGTTATTATGGTTATGTTAGGTGACTAGGAGTCAAGGGTTGTATGGAATTCTATAATTTTATTAATGAGGCTTCGCAGATCGAAATTGGTAAAAAGTAGTTCTGTGGAAGAGGTATTAGGGAGAGGGGGGTAGGGGTGGGAGTGTGAGGTAGATTGGAAAGGAATAGATTGGGAAGGCTGGGGGGAGTTGTGTGGGGAATGAGCTAAGTTATGATTTGGACCTGGGTTAGGATGGATGTCAGCTTGGAGTTTAATTTGCGTCAAGGGGTATAGTAGTAGATTTCTTAGTTTGTTAATTAACTTAGTATATATAGTAGTTTTTTGGTTGGTCTAGTGTGTTTAAATGTGTCTGAATGGTGTTCGGAGAGAGGTAGAGATATTATAAAGTGAGCAGATGGCAGTCTGAGTGTGGGACTGACAGTGATGGGAAGGCAGTGGGAGAGTAGGAGAGTGATAGTGTTTGATGTGGTAAGTATGGAAAGAGGTGGATCTGTAGGTAGTGTAGACAAAGTACTGCAGCATGGTGTAGGCAGTTATGGAGTAGTAGGGATGCATGATTGTAGATATATTGCAGATTAGAGATAGAAGGAGGGAAAAGGCAAGAGTCAGTTTGAAGATGTAAGGATGAGAATGAGCAGTGCAGTGGGTGGAGAAAGGGGAGGCGGAATAGATGAATTTGCAGCTGAAAGTGGATAGGTTAAGGGAAAAAGTGGGTGGGAGTTTGTAGTTGGGTGTGGATAGGTAGAGGGAAAAGTGGGTGTGGTTTGGCTAGGTATAAATCTAATTAAAGTGGGAGTTGTGGGAATGGGGGTAGGGTAGGTGAGCAGGTTGAATCGATAACCTTTGCAACAGAAGAAGAAAGAAAACAATCACTAAGAGTGAGAAGATAAGCTACTGCAGGAAGCAGACCCTACTGTAAGTAGAAAGGAACAAGAAATGAAATAAAATAGGTGGTGGGAAAAGAAAGCAACAGAAAAACAAGATAGGTAAAGAAAGAAAAGGCAATAGATAAGAGAGGAGTTTTTAAAGCCAGAAGATGACAGATGTAAAAAATAATTAAGGAAATTAAGTAAAGGGAGAAATTTATTTCGCCAGAAGAAGCTACATATAAATGGGAGAGTAAAGACTGAGGTAAAGGGGAAAAGAGGGGGGTAATCACAGTGGAGTTGAGTCAGCCCTTAATACAGTGGTTAAAGATAATGTCCGATAAAATGAAGAGTGCAGTTCCTTTGCCTAAAATAGCAGCAGCACCCTAAGTAGGGAGTTGGTGTTCAAAATATTAGGTGTATTTCTCTTCTTGTACCTAAAAGTAGAACTTTTTGTTATCAAAAAATGACAAAGCTAAACAACTCTGAGGACTCATTAGTAAGGAAAAGAATGGTTTGAAAGGAATCCTATATATATATATATATATATATATATATATATATATATATATATATATATATATATGTATATATATATATATAGATATAGCTATATATACGTGAAAGTGGCTTGCTTCATGCTATCACACAAGACCAATTCCTGAAAGTGCTTTCAAAAGCTAAAAATAATGCATCAATCCTGACAATATCCCTGGATGCATCTTAAATAGTATGAAACATGATTTAGCCACACCCCTAACAACACTGTTCACTCTCAGCCTCCATACAAGTTTTGTACTGAGTAAATGAAGAACAGCTACAGTCACTCCAATGCATACGGGAGGACCTTCCACAGACCCATTCAATTACAGACCCATAAGTCTGACCACCTCATATTGCAAAGCCATGGAAAGACTTACGATGGAACTAATCAATCAGGACATAGGGAACCTCCAAACACTGCAGCCCATCTCAGTTTGGATTCATCAAGGGCAGGTCCTGCTTATTCAGTATGGTGGATTTTTTTGAAAAGGCCTCCAAAGCAATGGGTGAAGGAAAAACAATACACACTGCATACCTCGACTTGGCCAAAGCGTTTGATACAATTCCCCACGTAGGCATAGTAGAAATGCTAAATAAATAGGAAATAAACCCTATGTCACCCATGGATTTCCAACTGGCTCACAGATAGGATGCAGGAAATTAAAATAAGGGAAGTTATCTCCACAAAGAGATCAGTCACCAGTGGGGTCCCACAGGGTTCTGTGCTGGAACCCCTCTTGTCCAGCATCTACTTTTGTGAAGTAAAAGTCAATAACAAAGGGCTATGCCTGAGTATGTTTGAAGAAGACTGCAAGCTAGGAGTATTCATTGAATCCCCAGATGAATCACCCATCCTGTAGGAAGATATGTCCCAAACAAATAACTGGTGCCAAAATCATGGACTGCACTAAATGTGATAAAATGCATTACTGTATCCATTGGGAAGTCATCTAACCCAGAGAACTACCACACTGAAAATACACCCCCTAAGGGCTGGCTCAGTCATTCAGAATTTGGCAACATGTTTCCATTGTTGTAAGAATGTCCTTCTATATTACACAGCTTATAAACAAAGGGACTGTATCTAGGTCTAGATCTTGGGATGACACAGTCCCCTTTTACACAGCAGTCAATAGTTCAGTCATTGAACATACTGCTTCTGTTGGAAGTATCTGTCCAGACACATGCAACAACTGAATGTCCACAGAGATACCTTACTAAAAGGATACAAGGCCTAAACAACATGTCATACATGGCCCAACTCAAAGTCCTGTCACTATACTTGGTATCCTACAGACTGCTCAGAGATGACCTGAGTCTGGCATATAAGGCATCTTCATATCCAAAACTGGTGGATTTATACCACATCAGCAAGTCCAGTGGCATCAGAAATACCCAATACAATGATCTAAACCTCTTCTGCAACATCAACAGAATGGTTTGGAGGGACAAGTATATCTTACAGAGGATACTGCTGCAGTGGAACAGGCTCTCCATCCACATTAAAAAAAAGTTCATACCTGTCCATATTCAAGGCCAACTTGGATCTACTGATGAGAAACAATAAGTTTACCAAGGGACTGCCCACTGTACTACTAATGGAGAGAGGCAGCTCCTAAATGCTTTTTCCCATGCTTGGGTCCCCTCAAATTATCTATGGTATGATCTCAGTTACTGTCATTAGGTTTAATATATAATTTTTGACCATGGGATGGGTAAGGCCATTCCCTAACCAAATTGGATATGTTAATTAGAGCACAAAAAAAGGAAACTGGCAGTGCTTAAAATGGGCCACAAGAGCAGCTAACCTAGTACTTAACTATGAACCTATGAGATACAGATCAACAAAATTTGCATTAAAAAAATTAAACATTAAACTGTACTTGAAGAGGAAAAAACACTGAAAAGATGATGTGGGATGCTAAAAGAATTTAGGAGAAGAGGTGGGTTTAAGTGGGATTATTGTTAACTAAAATCCCTGAAAAAAAAACAGATTTCTGCCTTACACCCCTTGATACACATAAATTGTCCCCATCCAGTTAGATCAGATTTATGCACCCACTAAGTATCTAGTACTGATTCACTATGTGCAAGCAAAGATACATGAAATGTGAAGCTATGTTAGTGAAGAGCATGGAGAGCCCTGATTACGCTCAAAAACCTGCTAAATTATATCCTGATTTAGCACTGCTATACTGCAAGACCTGACCCTAACAATGCTTAGAGGAGTGCTTATCAATTTTTAAGCACCCCCTATGGGTTGTTAAGGTCAGATCTACACTAAAAGCAGACAGCGCTGACCAGAGAACAGCATTAACTACCATCTCTTCCTGCTGTTTGCTGAAGTATACCCAGTACTTTGATTTCAACCGCTTCCCTTACACAGTGGATACATACGAAATCAACCACTTCTGCACTACTTTACCAGCTTTCAAAGTCAATGCAACACTTTAAGTCTTATTTGTGACTAGCTAGTAGTACATGGAGAAGATAAATCTCCAAGAACTACAATGAATTATGATCGGATTTCTGATCATAGCTACATTTTATGTGTTCTTGACATGGATGCCTAGATTCACCTCTTGAGCTTTGCTATTGAGGTAAATTTCTTGGTATCCATGTCTCAAACACATAATATGCTGATTACAATCAGTGACTCAAACATAATCCTCTATTTTATGTCATCCGTCTGTTATGAGTTTGGGTAATGTTAAATTAAATGATGTAAATAGATGGTTTTGCTGTTTAACTGCAGCATATATCGTATGTGTCACAGTACAGCAATTACAAATGTTGGCAAAGCATCCTGCACAGATATGCCTATATATTTAATTTTATAATTCTGAATTTATATATTTGATAGGGATTTTATATAGAAGTTTTTTATATTGTATATATTGTATGTATTGTATACTATTTATGGTAAGGGGTGAGTTGTTGCTTTAACATATGATTAAGTAGGGATGATGCCATTAAGTGATGGTTTTTAAACCCTTGATTAATTTGAATGGGTTGTCTGATGAAGGTTGCACAGTGTGTGTCTGAAAGCGCTTACAATCATTTGGATTCACTAATAAATTGATTTGTTACTTCCTTGTCTTTTGTTTTAGTTTGTTTAGTTCATGTTTGTTTTACTATTCATTGAGAAATACATTGGTATGCACTTGTCTATGCCTGTCAAGTGCCCCTAATATTCAAAGACCAGCCTAATTTAGTTTATAAATTGTGTTCTGTTCCTCATTAATTTTTGTGAAGAAGCAGCAAACTTTATATGAACATCTACATCAGAAATTTTTCAGAAAATCCACTTTATTAAGAAAATCCCTTTATACTGTCAAATGTTTAACCAAGCAGTACACAAATTTAAAAAGTGACCTTAAGTGAAATGTGGGTAGTTGTCAAGGATTTAAACTAAAATAAGGAGAGAAGTGTGTGTGTGTGTGTGTACTTATTTAAGTATGGTATCCAGTAAAGGACTGCTTTTCTAATACACACCATTGTATGCGAAAAATGAACTCCATGTCAGTGGGTATCAGATAAGGAAGGAAGGAAAGAATTAATAAATAAATAAATTCATTTTAGTGTTGCCTTAAGTAAAGAAATACTATTAGCAGTTATTTAACAATTTTCTAACTGATGTATCAGAAGTGCAACACTACATGTTATTACTCACTGTTTATAACAGAACTGCACGTACCATAAAAATAGGTCACTCTAGCATTCTCAAGACCTGCAGATACATATATCTTACAGTTACAGATACATATATCCTACATCCACAGTTCCCGTCAGCAGTAAATTACTAATCCAAGACAAGTTTGCCTTGAAGCCCCAAAGGAATCACCTAGTAATACAAATAAAGCCACAGGAGTCATTTACTAGTATGCCTTCAAGACTTATCTTTAATTTCTTAGAAATTCTTGTTTTCATAGATTTTACCTATGAGCTTGCTTGAACTCAGTCTGTGATGTCAAGAAGTAACTACACCAGTACCAAGTAATAGGTTTGTTTTGTCTACCAAGAACATCAACGACAACAAGACAATCTAATGCCTTGTCCAATCCTCTGTTTCCCCAATAACCTGTAAGAAAAAGCCACTGTTTTAGGGCATTCCTGCCAGACAAAAGCTCAATGAGCAATAACCAAGGCAATCTTTAAAATAATGAGCCATAGGCATTCCCAAAATATATGCACCCAGCTACTACCTTCAGGATCCTAACTTCAACCTCAGTTTTAGCTTGGAGTTTTGGCCCAAAACACCTTAATATCAACTCTGACTAATCCAGGTCTATGTTCAGTCATCGAATGGACTAAACATCAACCGCTAATCAGCAAACGTCCATTCAGCGAATGTTCAATTTATCAAACCTGTGAGATGGGGAAAGTTACTAGTTGTTCAACACTTCCCCATCTCACACATGGCAGTGTTAAACCACTTTTCTCCACTGTAGTGCAGTCTCAGAGTTGGTATATATATAGTAAGGGGGTGTCGGGGGGTGAACCCCCCCCCCCCCCACCTGGACGGGTTTGAAACACTACCATGTGTGTGTATTGTGCTCTACTAGTTAGTAACCTTGCAGCAGGGATCTGCACCATCTGCAAGTGATCAAGTTCAGGGTTATGAAATCCCACACAGACCAAGGCATGAATGACAATACAGAGACTCACTTGAGATAGGAGATGTTTCATCCTAGAGATGTTTTCCACATATCACTATGGCTGGCTCATGTTCCAAGGGTGCTAGCCTCAAAACCTCACCTAGGTGATGCACCAATGAATTCTAGCCTCTTACCACTGCATATGATGAAATGGCAACGGGGACAGAAGAGTCCCTCAAAGTTGCCCGAACTGCCAAACCCTCAGTTTTGAAGGTATTAAGCTTCAACTGATTTTGAGTAAGCCAAAACATGTATGACTTCCATGTCATCAGCCAGGGAATACAAACTTGTCATATCACTCTGCAGAAAGCTGAGGTTGATTTGTGTGTCATCAGTATAACTATGGTATTACAACCCCTTTCCTTTAACAGATCTCCTAGAGGAATCATTTATACTATAATCAGTAAATGACTTAAGATAGAGTCTTGTGATATTCTACATATTAAAGGGAAATGATCCCCGAACAAGCTTTTAGGAAACGGCCTGAGACATAGGAATTAATCCACTTTAAGAGAGTACCAGTGATACTACAATACATTTGTAAATAATGCATCAACATGCCTTGGTACACAGTTATCAAATGCTGTTGGGAGATCCAGGAGAAACAGCATTGTATAGTGCTGGTGGTGTTTAGCCAATACAGGACTAATGACCATCCTTACAGAAGCTGCCTCAATGCCATGGCAAGTGCAAAAAATCTGACTAAAAGGAGTCCATGAGGTTACTATCTGTGACTCTCAAGTTGGTTCAGACAATCTTCACAATAACTTAACCCAAAAAAGAGAGGTTAAAGACTGTGTAGCAGCTGTCAAAGACATTAGTGTGTATGGATTGTTTACAGAGAAAAAGTATAACTACGGTCTCTTTCAAATCAAAGGAAAAATCCCATCTCTCAGTGATGTCACCAGGATCTCACAGATCACTGTTCCACAGCATCAGTATGTCAGAGGGCTCATATTTATATAGTCATTTCAAATAAATAGTTTATCATGAAGACAAGATCTCAGATAAATTAACAGGTTTTATAGCTAGGGGTTATGGTGTACTAACAAATGCATAACTTGAGGCCTGAGACCCTTGTAGGATAATTGAGAAGAAATTGAGCAGTATATAAATGTGAACAAATGTTCTGTTTTTGTTTTTCTTTCTAGATTTACAACTATCAAGAAACTTTAGATCACTGCCATTTAGAGTTCCTTAACATGAGTAATCAATTTGAAATAAAGGAGATGATGACCTAAGGTGAAGGCCAAACCTCTCAAGGTAACTGTGAAAGGAAACTATCCACCCCACCTCAAATAACTGTATCCAATGGTCAATGTCATCCAATTTACTTTCAGACTGTAACTCCAAGGTCCAGGGGGTCTATGTTTAATTACTGAATAGACTTTTCACTGAAAGGCCATTCATCAAACACTAATCATCAAACCTTCATTTAATCAAAAGGCTAAATCATCGTAATGGCACAATTAATTTGTGGTTCTGATTCCACAAGACAGCCCCTAGTATATTTAATAGCACACATACACATCGCACTTCTGAGAGAAATACTGAAAGTTCTCTCAAATATAGTAAATAAGCAAGCATTTGTTAAAGATAGACATCAAGTAAACACTGCTACAAACAGAAATTCCTACAGGAAATACTGTAAATACTGACAGAAATACAATATTACATGAATAATTTTAAATAACAATAAAAATAGAAAGATAATAATGAATGTATTACTAAGGGATCCCCAAATAGGGCTTATCTGAGCAGTAAGCTGGAGAAATCAGCAGTGGATCCTGTGAAGAGTCAGAGGACTTTCTTCTTTGGAAGGCAGAGAAAGACTGAGCACTAATTTCCCAAGGTAGCTAAATGCTTCCATCTCAGGATATGTTCAGCTAACGAGCTGTCACAGAAAGACAGAGGGAGGGGAGTCTGAGCTTTTGAATGCAGGCCAGTATTGGGTCACCTACGTAGAGAACCAAAAATGCCACTGAGGCAGTGAGAATGATGAACATCTGTAATACACTTTGCAGCTCACACCAGGAGGTGTTACAAGCAAGCAAAAAATCACTTAATTCATGTTGGAAGATTTCCACAATCCCCAGCTTCTTGTTCCTTCTTACAGTGTCCTAAAATACTTTGAATTGGGAAGAATGAATGGACTAAACTGGATATAAATAACTGTGACTGGCTTCAAGTCAAAGATTAGATTTTATTTACTGAGAAGGTTGTGAGACTGACAGAATGTCCTTCCACTTTGAGTAATTAACTGCACTTTCTGAAGATAATTAAGATGAGGTGTGGCTATAGCTGGGACAGCTTCATAGTATCTGTTGACTGTAAAGTCGGGTGCATTTCCTCTCAACTTATTGTATATGTGTGTGTGTGTGTGTGTGTGTGTGTGTGTGTGTATATATATATATATATATATATATATATATATATATATATATATAGGTAGGTATACCTTTAAATGCCAAAATGCCGTAATCTCGAGTTTTAAAAAAAGAACCCAAAACACTGAGATTTCGGTATCTCAACATTTAAAAGTGAAAAAAAAAACCCACAAATGAACTAAAATAAAGTGTTTGCAGGGGGGCAAGCCACACACCCCCCTACTTAAATATATCAACTCTGAGATCACACTACAGTGAAGAGAACAATAAGTGCAACAGGAGCATTACCGTTCTCTTCACTGTAGCGTGATCTTGGAGTTGGTATATTTAAGTAGGAGGGTGTGGGGGGGTGCAGGAGGGTATGCCCCCCTGCAAACACTTTATTTTAGGTGTCTGTCTCTTTTTTCCCCACTTTTAAATGTTGAGATGTTGAAATCTCGATGTTTTGCGTTCGTTTTTTAAAACTCGAGATTTCAGCATTTAAAAGTGGACTTATGTATATATATATCTATATATATATCTATATATATATATATATATATATATATATATATATATATATATATATGCACACACACACACACACACACACACACACACACATATATATATATATATATATATATATATATATATATATATATATATATATATATATACATACATATGCATATTTGCTAAATTCTGAAGTTTAAATATTTTCAGTGTTTTTCCTAACACCATAATTGTAATCTAGATTAAAAGAAGAAAATGCTTTATTGCTAAACAAATGTTTTGAAAGACAGACGAAATTGTGAAAAATTTCAGTACTGTACACATCTCAAGATATTTATAAGACATGAGTCAAGCTGTTTGGAATGTTCCTTACTTGGCCAAAATTAGGCACTTCAGATACATATACTTGGCATTAAATTGCAGATTTAATGCAAATTGTATTTATTTATTTTCCTCCTTGCTGGACCTCACCCAGTGACCTCTCTAATTGAACTTAATTTGCACTTTTGTTGCACGGGAGACAGGCAAAATCTCTACAGGATATTTGTTCCTGCCCAGGAATCTTCATCAGTTCTTCATTCCCCAGTGAGACTTGGGTAGCATGGAGCAGACCAGCTGCTGGTCCTGCAGGATGGCCTACCCATTACATCTGGGAGCACAACTGTCTCCACCCTTGTCATCTGAACACCACTTTTGCTGTCTTCCTTGAGGAAGCATCCCTCAACACTGAGTGTGATACACCTGGAGGGTGTGGGCTCGGTAGGATTAGCCTCTAGTGGGTGTAACAGCTAGTGCTGCCCCATGTATCACCCGTATGCTGAGCCAGAAGCACATCCCTCCGCCAAGGATGGGCAAGCCAGCAGCAGGAAACCTTCACTCCCATCCTCCCTGGCCAACTCCTAAATGCAAATTATATTTTTATTTGATTAAGATGCTGTGATATTTTTACTTGCACTTTTCCCAGTGCTATCCTTTCTGTTCAGTTACATTTTAAATTTTCAGTTAGTCCATCTGGTGTCCTAGCTAGTTCTATCTCTCTCTCTTTCCAGAAAGGAATGTAAGACAGCTATTATATTAAAAAGAAGAAACCCTTCAGCTATGAAGATAAGCTAAAAATGACTCAAAAGATGTGTCCCTTTCCTAACGCAGTTAGATAATTATATCTGTTTTAATTATACCTCTTCTCCACAGCAAGTGGTTCCTTCTTTGTACAAGGTCTGCAAATCTTACCTTACCCAGTTTCTGCACATTTTTGCTCTGAGTTTTGCATAGATGGAGAGCTACAGTCTACAGTAGTGGTGGTCGAGGCCCTCGAGGTCAGGATAGGAAAGAAAAGGGAGAATGATGAGTGGCCATTTTTTGTACTTTGCCCCCTCCCCCCAAAGTACAGGTTTTGGTGAGAAGGAGAAGATTGCCACACAAAGGTTTATCTTTTATGGCAATGACAGAAACAGGTGTGTCCTGCCTGCACTGATGTCCTTGCAAATCAAGTGGAGAATATAGCATAAAAAAATCACTGCTCTAGCAATAGGAAAAGCGTGCGGTTCTGAATCCCAGCCTTTTTCACATGGGGGGAGAAATAAGGCAGAAAACAATGTATGGGAACTATAGGTGCAAAAACTGGAGCTATAGGTGTGTAGCCTAGAGATTATATGTGCTTAAAGTAATCCATTTTAAACTTGCATAAGAAAGTCTATACATTTTCATCAAGTATTTTTATCAAACTGTATGCAAATAATACTGATTTGAAAATGACTACTGATATGTATACATCTAATTATGAGCAAAATACAGGTAAACCGTAAGAGAGTCACTAACCGTAGCCTACAAATGTTTCTATATTTGCATTATATAACGTTGGGTTCTGAAAGCATTCTTTGTAACCCACCCTTGTGAACAATGTATTTTGTTGAACAGCAGACATCCATTTACATTTTTTTTGTGACATGAAATTCTTACCTCTCCTTGGGTTTTGCTTTGGAGACAGGGCATGTAACTTACTTGTTTCTTCAGCAAATAGGTAAAATTTGTGACTAACAGAAAAGTTAAATAGCTCAGTTATCTTCTTTCAAAAATTAGCTACACAATGTCCATATTTGAACAGCTTTTCTTCAGTCTAGCAGTACCGAAACTCACTACTATTTACAGGTATTTTCTCCTTGGGCCATTCTAGGTAGAAATCCATTTCTGAAATCATGTGCTTGTCCGTGCAAGAGAGAGAAAGTTGGGATTCCTAGCCATTGGGCAAGGGTGAATGCTGCCTAAATGTCTAGGGCTCCAAGCTAATTCATTAATATCTGTGTGAAAGACATCACCCATCTGATTAGTGAGAAGAACCATTATTTTTATTTCAAGCAGATTGATGGACTGTATAATAAGGGACCTTTTCCAACTCTGACCAAGTTAGAAAGTAAAAATGCAAAAAAAGAGTACATTCTGCAAAACAAATATTGCAGTTGTTATTTTATTTAAGTTAACTTTAAATCAATTACATGCAAATCATCAAATAAGATCTTTGAATGGAGCCCTTGTAGTTGTCCCAGATGAGATACCACAACTGTTTTAACAACTACTTTGCAAATGCTAGGTTGTCTGAACGGCCCCATGTGTCATAAAATTATCAGTCAATTTAGAATCTTTGAACTACCCAATTAAACCAACAGTGGATATTACAAAATCTCTTGGAAAAAAAAAACATGTTCCATGGACCTGGATACAGCAGGAAATTCTTATTGTAACAATTGTTAATGTATGTTATATACTTCACTGATGATAAAGATTCTAGTTGTCTACTGATGTACTATGTTCTTCATCTGTACCTATGTTTGTAATTGATAATTGCTAGTTGTCTACTGATGTACTATGTTCTTCATCTGTAACTATGTAATTGATAATTACTAGTTGTCTACTGATGTACTATGTTCTTCATCTGTAACTATGTTGGTAATTGTTAATTGCTATGTTGATCAAATTGTTAATTGCTATGTAAATCCAATATAACTACTGTCTGTATATTTTAACTGTGGAGCCTTGGGCCTCTGCTGAAAATGGACCTTACGTCCAGTCGGACACTCCTGGTAAACAAATGTAAATAAATAAATAAATAACTTATTGAAACATCTACTTAAGTTGAATAAATGTGGACCTACTACTGACAAATGTCAGCAATGAGTTCATGAGTTGGAAGTCTACACTGAGAAAATCTCCATACTGACATAAGGATTGGGTGTGCTGTTATATATTTTGATGTAACTAAAGTGTTCAACACCATGTTCCATGACCAGTTAATAGGGAAGCTATCCAAGTTAAATGATAATCTGTTTATTTTTAGATGGGTAGGAATTTGGTTAACATCAAAGAATCAAAAAGTTACAGTGCAGGGCACTCAGTTATCTTAAATCTTATTTTCTGGGTATGATTTTTATCCCTGCTACCAGCCAACCATCAGTTCTCCAAAGATCCATCAGTCCATGGGGTAAAAGCCACTAATGGAAGACCACAATCCAGACAGCTATAATTGTTTTTTGCATATAATGGTCTAAATTACCACTTCAAGGTGGCTGACATGCAAACTCATTTAAAAGAGGGCCTGCTAAACCTTCCATCATGCATGTCGTCATACGTGCCCTTTAAAAGGCTACTGTCTATCTCAGCTTAACAAAGTTCATTTGGTGTCTACTTACTCCATCTTCACCATGGCAGTCAGTATCACAGCTAAATGACCTGTCTCTCCCTTCTTTCTGGGAGGGGTGAGCAAGAGTCTGATGTCCATTGATTACTTCCACCCTTTCTATTCAAGCTCATCCAGTGTCCAGGCTGCTAAATGAACCCAGCTCATCTGGGTCAGAGTTTGTGATTTATCCCTCCTCATCATTACAGACACAATTTCTCACTCACTCTTCTGAATTCCTAACTCCTGTACTGCATTTTAGATATGGCATCATTGGGTATCTAGTACTGAGAATGAATACCTGAACTTGTTGAGTCTTTACATTATAGCTCCGGGAAATAGGAATAACAATCTGCACATATAAGAAATATAGCTCATTTGAAATGGAACAAACTAGTGCCTAATCTGTTCCACAAATAATCAGACATGGGTTATACTGTCATTTCCTAATTTAGACTATTGCAGTGGTTCAAATTAACTGCAAATGGCACAGCACTACACTAATTGTTCAATCTGACAGAAAATTCCTGGTCAGTGCATTCCATCACTTCATATTTCTTTGCACTTTCCTACTCCCAGATAAGATTGATGTTTCTTCTCAGGCATGCATCTTCTCAGATAATTGGGGACTATTACATTGTCAGAGATAAAGCAGGAAGTAAGGACAGCTATGAAGAGAATGACGAATGGAAAGGCTGTTGGTCCAGATGACATACCTGTGAAAGCATGGAGGTGTTTAGGAGAGATGGCAGTGGAGTTTTTAACCAGATTGTTTAATGAAATTTTGGAAAGTGAGAGGATGCATGAGGAGTGGAGAAAAGGTGTTTTGGTACTGATTTTTAAGAATAAGGGTGATGTGCAGAGCTGTCGTAACTACAGAGGGATAAAATTGATCAGTCACAGTATGAAGTTATGTGAAAGAGTAGTGGAAGCTAGGAAAGAGCACTACAGATGCAATGCTTGCCCTGAGAGTGTTGATGGAATAGTATAGAGCAGGTCAGAAGGAGTTGCATTGTGTCTTTTTGGACTTACGAGAAAGCATACGATAGGGTGCCTAGACAGGAGTTGTGTTATTCTGTGAAGAAGTCAGGAGTGTCAGAGAAGTATGTAAGAGTGGTACAGGATATATACGAGGGCAGTGTGACAGTGGTGAGGTCTGCAGTGGGAGTGATGGATGCATTTAAGGTGAAGGTGGGATTACATCAAGGATCAGCTATGAACCACTTCTTATTTGGAATTGTGATGGACAGGTTGACAGACGAGATCAGACAGGAGTCCCCATGGACTATGATGTTTGTAGATGACATTGTGATCTGTAGTGAGAGTAGAGAACAGGTTGAGGAGACCCTGGAGAGGTGGAGATATGCTCTAGAGAGGAGAAGGATGAAGGTCAGCAGGACTAACAGAATATATGTGTGTGAATGAGAGGGAGGATAGAAGAATGGTGAGGATGCAGGGTGTAGAGGTGGCAAAGGTGGATGAGTTTAAGTACTTGGGATCAAAAGTTCAGAGTAATGGTGAGTATGGAAGACAGGTGAAGAAGGGAGTACAGGCAACATGGAGTAGGTGGAGAAGAGTGTCAGAAGTGATTTGTGACTGACAAGTACTAGTAAGAGTGACAGGAAAGGTGTACAAGAAGGTACTGAGACCAGATATGTTACATGGGTTGGAGAACATGGCATTGACTAAAATGCAGGAGTAACAGCTGGATGTGGCAGAGTTAAAGATGTTAAGATTTGCACTGGGGGGGGGGGTGATGAGGATGGACAGGATTAGGAATAAGTATATCAAATGGTCAGCTCAGGTTGGACGGTTTGGAGACAAAGCCAGAGAGGCGAGATTGCATTGGTTTGGACATGTGCTGAGGTGGGTTGCTGGGTATATTGGAAAAAGGATGATAAAGATGGAGCTGCCAGGTAAGAGGAAAAGAGGAAGGCCTAAGATAAGGTTTACGGATGTGGTGAAAGAGGATATGCAGGTGGTTGGTGTGACACAGCAAGATGCAGAAGACAGGAAGAAATGGAAAAAGATGATCCACTGTGGTAACCCCTAACTGGAACAGCCAAAAGAAGAAGACATTGTCACAGATGAACACTGTCCCTGGATACAATTTATATCTTCCCTGAAAGAAAAATAAGACCATGTTTTCCCTTACTGTTGATTTTTCATCGGGATAAACTCTCACTGTAACTTTCAGTAACTGTATTTCTAAGGTTGTGTTAGTACACCTTTGTCATATTTTTTTTCTGTCATTGGTATCTGTAGAAATAGGGCAGCCACGGTGGTGCAGCGGTTAGCGTTGATTCTTGGCTGGGGTGCCTTCTGTGTGGAGTCTGCATGTCCTCCCTGTGGTCACGTGGGTTTCCTCCAGTTTCCTCCCACATCCCAAAGACATGCTGTAGGTGGACTGGGCACTCTAAATTGGCCCTAGGTGTGAGTGTGTGCATGTGTGTGCCTTCTATGGAAGGTTAGCAACTCGACACCGTAAAACTCCACTGCCAATCATGAGCGGACAGATGATTTACTGTGGCGACCCCTATCCGGGAAAAGCCGAAAGAAGAAGAAGAAGAAGGTATCTGTAGAAATAGTTAAAATAATTTCTAATTCTTCTTCTAGCATGCCTTCCTGCGTTTATGGGAAATATGCCCTAATTAACATATCTGCTGTGCAGTTCCTTGTCTTGCTGTATATATTTCACTTTCATATTATGTTCCTTTAGATCAAGTAACATCCTCTGCAATCTCAAAGTTCTGATATACAAAGACACTTTGAATATTCTTTGCGAGTGCCTGTGGTCTGTTTCCACCTGAACATCTTTACCAAAGATATATACAAGAAATTCTTTACATCCATGCACTGTCCTCTTCTACATGAGCATCTGTCTTTTGTGGTTCTGTAAAGGCCCATTTCCTACATGCAAGCTGGACTCTTCTCCTAAACCATTTTGACTGACATCTACTTGCAACACAGCTACCGTATTCATACCACAGTATTTTAATGTTGGCAGTTTTGTAAATACATTCTTAGGTATTTCTAAACTTTCCTGTTCTTGGCTACATTCATAAGCTATATCCTACTTTAACATCTTTCTAAGAGGTATAATTGTCTTAGATATGTCAGATACAAGTTTTGAAAGAAACTGCCTTATTCGCATAAGCCTATGTAAAAACCTATCTTCTGGCTTTGGCATTTACATAGTTTCTCTATGACTTTAAATGCATCAGTTTTCAGCCTCAATGAATACAACCTCTGTATTTCAGACTTGTCACTTTTATTTTTCATTTGCTCTTCTTGAAACTATGCTATATTAATCCATTCAGCAGCTGTATCAGTTTCTTGTCATGTTCCCCTTATGTCTAAGCCAATATTACCAGTTTTATTTTTTTATTTATTTATTTACATTTGTTGACCGGGAGTGTCTGACTGAAGAGGCCCGGGGAGAAAAGCTCCACAGTTAAAATAAACAGACAGTAGTTACATTGGATTACATAGCAATTAACAATTTAACATAGCAATTAATTACAAACATATTTACAGATGAAGAACATAGTACATCAGTAGACAACTAGAATCTTTATCTGCGAACAGACATTAACAAATGTTACAATAAGAAGTTCCTGCTGTATAATAAGTACTAGGCTTATGAGCATCTGAGCTTGCTATAATCAAGGTAGTTAGTGGGGTGGAAAGAAAGGTAGTGGTTTGGATGGGGTGGGTGATATTAGAGTGGGAGTTGCAAGGGTATAGCCAGCATGTTTTTAGATGCACTTTTAGTAATGTTTTGAAGTGGGTGCATGATGGTACGGAGGTAATTGTGGGTGGGAGGGTGTTCCATAATTTGGCTATGGCGCAAGAGAATAGTGCTTCACCAGCAGAGTTATTGGCTTTAGTGATCTGCAAGTGATTTTTGTTGCTGGATCTTAGTGGTCTGGTGGTGCGATAGGGTTGGAGTAGATTCAGGAGGGATGGGACATTTAGTGGATGGTTTACTAGTTTGTGGGTGAGTGATAGTTGATACCACTGAAGGAGGTGAGGGAGTTCAAGACCACCCAGTTCAGCAAGCAAAAGACAGTGGTGACTACGGTAGGATGCCCCTGTGGCGAATTTGGCAATTTTGTTGTAGCAGGTCTCTAGCTTGTTTAGATCGCATTGCCTTAGGTTGGTATATATTGGAGAGGCATAAAGTAAGGTGGAGATAAGGTGGGAATTTGTTATTGAAATCTTTGCTGCTTTGGTGAGTAGTTGCTTATTTCTGTATAACGCTCCTAGTTTTTTGTGGACTTTTTTATGGTCATGGATATGTGAATGTCAAATTTTAGTTTATTGTCTATTTCCATTCCTAGCAATTTGGTGTGTTCAGTAGGGTATATAGTGGTGTTGTCTTTTGCTGTGATATTAAAGTGAGAGTTGTTTGGAGTATGTTTGGTGGGTTGAAAGATGAGTAATTTAGTTTTGTTTGGGTTGAGTATTAACTGGGCATTGGATAACCAAGTTTCAACAGAGGAAAAGGCTTCCTGTGTGACTTTTTGCAGTTTGGGTAGGGACTGAGTTGAGCAGATGATGGTTGAGTCATCTGCATAGTGTATGAATGTGCCATGTTTGGTGGCAGAGGCTAGATTATTGGTGAAAACAGAGAAAAATAGGGGTCCAAGGATGGATCCTTGGGGAACCCCTATGTAGACAGGTAGTTGGGGAGATATGTCATTCTGCCATACAACGGATTGTTGGTGGTCAGATAGGCAACTCTGAAACCAGTTGGTGACATAAAACACAGTTTTAGCTTCTTGCAAACCAAATAGTTCAAAAATCAAAAGAATTAATTCCCCCAATAACTGTGATTGGAAAAGGGCAATTGTACTGCTTATTTTTTGTATTTATGCTTCAGTAGCTTTTAAGCAATGGCTTTACTTGATGCCTGACATATATTAGCAACGTACATGCAGCTCTCTATACTGGACTATCTTGATGCCTGACATATATTAGCAATGTACATGATGCCTGACATATATTAGCAATGTACATGCAGCTCTCTATACTGGACTATGGCTCTTTTTTTTCTATGCCTTTGAGCTTCATTGCTTGAAAGGTAACTTCAGACAAAAGAAAAAAAACCCTGCACTTCATTCTCATTCATATTTAAGATTTCACTTACAATTTAATTCTCAGCATTTCTATGTGACGGTCTTGTCTCACTGTTTCTAAAAGAATGCAGTTTCAGGATTCAATGTATGAACCCCTTCCATTTTAACAGTATAAATAAACAGTTTATTTTCATTTTCTGTTCAATAACATTGTCTAAAGTTTGCTATTAGGTTCATAGGTAGGTACTAGGCTATCGGCCCTGGGGCCTATATAAGCCTAGCCAAAAAGGTTCCCTGGTTTTCATACCCAAGAAAATTATTTTCCTGTGCGCCTGTCAAGCAGTGCGGCAGAAGTGATCCCCGGGGTGAATTTTCTATTTCCCATTCAGTCATCAAGATTTTTCTTAAAGAGGGCCAATAAGGAGCTTTGCTTGACATGAATAGGTAGTTTGTTCGAGAGTATGGGAAGTCTCTGGGACAGGAATCTATTCCTCTAGCATGTTCTGTTTATTGTGGTGACAATGTTTAGGTCTCTGGAGCATGTGATTTGGAGAGATTGGGATTTCTTTAAGTGTAGCATGTCCAACAGCTCTAGGTTTGACATAGCTTTGTATGTTAGGCAGAGATCGCCTCCGAGTAGGCGATATGTGATGGAGTAGAGCTGGAGTTTTTTGATACGGTCTGCATATGGCATCTGTTTGAGGATAGTAATCCTCTTAGTAAGGTATTTCTGTGGTCTTTCCAATTGTTGTAGGTGTCTGTGAGATATATGCCAAATGGGGCATTGTACTCTATAACGGGTCTGATGAGGGATGAGTAGAGAGGAACAATGACCTCCTTTTTTCTAGAGTAGAACTCTTTTGTGATGAGGTGTGCCACATAAAAGGATTTTCTGACTACTGTGGTGATGTGGTTATCAAAGGAGAGACTACTGTTCACCTGTGTCCCGGGGTCTCTTATCACACTTTCAGTGTTTAGTGAGCTAACACCTATGTGGTAGTTCATGGGTACAGAGTTTTTCCCAAAGGGGATGACAATGCACTTATTGACATTGAGCTTGAGGCCATGACTTTGACACCAAGCATCTGTCTCTGTGAGGCCCTTTTGTAGAATGTCAACATCATTAGGTGATTCTATTATGGCTCCCAGTTTGCAGTCACCTGCGAACTTTGTTAGCCAAAGACCTTCTGTGTTGGCCTGCACTTCAGAGAAGTAGATGCCGAACAGGAGAGGACCCAGGACCGAACCCTGTGTTACTCCACTCATCAATGGTCTGAAGTACTTACCTGCTTAATATCTAAGCATTGTACTGAGAAATAACACAACATAAAATACCAAAAGAACAGCACATGTAAAATACTAATGGCCAAGTATGCAGAAAAAAAATCAGACTTTAAAAGGAAAATGTCTAGAAGGAAAAGACACCCCCTGAGAAGATTAAGACAGACTATCACATGTAGATGGTATTTCATAGATCTTGTGAAGGAGGATTCAGAATCATACACCCAAATCAGAGAAGGTAGCTGATTACAAAGATTAGAACACTTTAGGCAATGGAGTGCCTAAAAGATGCTTTGATAGGATCATTAAATAGCCATCAGTCCTCTTTCTTATGACCTGAATTGTTGAGGCATAAGGCTGTAGTAACTCCTTTATATAGGAAGGACTCATGTTATCAAAGGCATGATTGGTGACAGTCATGATTAAAAAAGAAAAACCTGTACAGGTCATGTAAGTAGGAGTTATATGAATGGAACAAAGATGTGCCAGTCAAACGTCTAGAGCCTAGACATAGAGTTGTGCATCTTAATTCAGTCCCCATACATAAAGCCCAAGCTATGTGGCACTGTAGTAATTTAAGTCAGACAATGCCAGCTCACAAGCCACTGCTGTTATATCTGATGATGGAATATAGCACCAGGTCCAGGCTATAGTTTTAAGAAAGGAAAAAGGGTGTCTTGAAGGCAGCAAAAATCTGGTTCTTGAAAATCAGCTTGTCATTAAGTACAACATGCAGAGTGCAGAAATAAAACAAATACCAGTTGATTTCTACTAGGAATGATTCAGGGGTACAAGAGAGGATGATATGATAGATGAATGGTGGATGCACCAGCAAAGTCTCTGATTTTGATCAATTAAGCTTCAGTCAACTATGAGTTAGCCATTCAAGGATGGAGGCCAGACAGTCAGGGCAAAATATTCAGACATAGAATCCTGAGTGAAAGAGAAGCAGAGTAGAATATCTCCAGCATATGACTGATAATTAATACCTCTCCTTAAGAGGCGGTATGTGCACCAAGAACAGCAGCAGATTTGGAGAGGCCTGAGAAGTATGAGACAAACTACTCAGGGGCACTACCCATCAAAATAAAAACAAAAAAAAAAGGAATTCCAGTGTTCTGATAAAAAGATCTTATGGTTGCTGTTATCAGAAGTCATTGCCAGATCATGGAGAACCAAGACAGAATATAACCCCTGATGTGTCACTATATTAAGGTCATTAACATTGTGAATGACAGCCGTCTCTATACTGTTCATGGGTCCAAACCCAGACTGACAGATACAGGAAATCATTTGTCTGTACACACCCTGGGAACATTACAGATGGGCTGCTAATTTTCCAGCACATCCAAATCAAGCACGGATTTCTTTCAGATTAGAATGAGCAATGCCTCTTTTAACGCAAATGGAAAAATGCCATTCTTCAACAGTGGGGTGAGCACTTGGGAAAATAAATGTACTGAGTGATTCAAGACCGAATGTAATTAACTCAGAACAGCAAGGTTCTAGCTTGGAGCTAAAACATCATTTATGATATTTTCATAAGCAATATAGCTAATCTCTAACAAGAAGTAGTTCAGAAGACAAACACTGGACATGCAGAAATGCTACATGATCAAATGCATCAGAGAGGATTGCTTTGTCTTGGCAGTCTTGTATGTAAAGAATCATACAAATGCCTCACAATGAGCTGCAGAAAAAAAAAGCTTTATGGGAGATACAACAGTCTGGGCTGCAAAGGTTATGCACTCTTTAAAAAATGGAGTCAGCTGGTTTTGTATGCAAAATATCACTGAACAAAAAAATGCTCTTTTACCTGACCGTTCCATCTGGCAAGCAGCATTAAGTGCATCGGGACTAAATTTGAACTCAGGAAGGTACAACTTCTTCAACTGTCATTCCAGCCACTGTCCCATGTTTCCATATTGTATAAAACTGAGAATCAGACCAAGGCTTGCATTCAGTGCTGAACTTTGGATGGACATGAATGGGAATAAAGAATCCAAAGTACTTATCACAGGCATATTATATGTAGTGACGAGCAATTCTAGATTATTTGCATTGCCCTGCTCCAGAATCTGCTCCAAAATAGAACAAAAGACACCACTATCAATATCTTACAGATTATGACATTGAACCAGCTCAATATCAGATTGAAGAACAAGCAGGACAACAAGTGTGATGTGTACCAGATGGTGAGTCATTTAAATAACAGGTTCCATCTTCAGGTCCTCAGTGTCCTGATCAGGCTGGAAAACCAAGTCCGATGAATGCCCAGCTTTATGTGGAGCAGTGGTAGCAAATGAGTGAATATGAAACCCTCAAAAAGATTTCAAAGTTTCACTGTAAGTTCATTAGACTTGTAGTCAACCTAGACATCAAAGTTGCTCAGAATCAGTCATCTCGTCTTTCATGCATGTCAGTAAGGAGGCTGGATAACTTATGCTATTTTTTTAATTTCTCCAAGTCTTCTGGGTTTTTAATACCATGATGGGAATGGACCCCATTCCTAAGTCAAAGTACAATTAAAATTCAAGAAATTAGTATTGCTTCAATCTTTGATGTCAGCCAGAAGTGATCTTCACAGCACCCGCAATGTGCCCAGTAATGACTCCTTCTGCAATTCATACAGATTTACTTGTATTGGTAACATATCTAAACACGATTGTAGATTCTTTTTTATAAGGCGCATTGCTCCTACTACTATTAGAAATGGCTGGGAATCTTTCTTCCACATTGCTCTTGTTTCTGCCTGCAGATCCTGATATTTTATGACTTTGTGTCTCTGTACGCAAGACACTGTAGTCACTGAGTGTGCCGATTTCAATGATTAATACTACTTTTGTCTTCTTTTCATGGACCACATCTGGTTTTCTCGGTTCTATCTTTTGAACTGTTGGTAATGGGTGATCCCATGTGATGTAGATTTCATCATTTTCTATGATTCTTTGTGGCTCATGTTTCCAGTGTTTTTCAGCCACTTCAGTACCATAACCTTTGCACAATCCCTACTGCAACAGTCTTGCCACGTTATAATACCTTTCAGTATACAGTACTTCTGCCATTAGTATGTCACAGCTAACAACAAGGTGTGTGACTGTTTTCAATTCTGTTTTACAAAACCTACATTTGTCTGTTTCACCCACATGTTCAATGAACTTTGTAACCCAACATGTATGTAACCCACTATCTGGGGCCACCAATATTAACCTTTCTTCTTTTGGTTTGAATTTGCCTCTCCTTAACCATTCCTGCGTTCAATCCTGATCAACATATGAGGTTTTTCCAGGAATTTTCTATACCTGCAACTATATTTATGCATTTTCCACATTTCTTGCCTTCGCACCTGGTCCTTCACCTTTTATTCTTTCTTTTGTTTTTTGGAACATTCAGTTGCTCCTTGATTTTTATCTACTTCTGGTTTGATTTCCATTCCTGCTTGACACTGATATGCGTCTGCTAGACTAACCAGAGAAGTCATCTTAGATTTATTCTCCTCATGTTTCGAAACTTTCACTATGTTTGGGTCTTGTGAGGTCAGCAGATATCTGTGCAGTCCCACGATTGCAGATCTATACATGTAATTAATTTCAAGGAGGCCCATCCCTCCTTCAGAACAGGGAATATATAATCTTGGTAAGCACTGATTTTTATACATCATTTGATGAGCATGAAGATCCTTCTTGTTTTTCCCGTCTAATCTGTCCAATACCCTTTGAGGCCAGTCAAGTCACTCCAAAACTGTAAGTTAGGTCCAAGAAGAGCTTACATTTTGTTCCTAGATGTCAATGCTGTTTTCAGAATTAATTTGAATTTAAGTCTTCTAAAATATTCCTTACTAAGTTTTATTCACATTTGTTCATGTTTTATTGTTGATCCTTCATCAATTCCCAAATATTTATAAACTCCCTCTTGCTCAAGTTCTTTTATATCACATTCTTGTCCCAAACTGATGTCTTCCTGGTGCTGCAGTTTTCCTGCTTTAAATGTTGCTTTTGCACATTTATCAAAACCAAATGACATTCTTATATCATCTGAAAAAGTTTTGACTACTTGCAGTTGTGCTTTCAGTTCCTCATCTGGTGAGCTATACAGTTTTAAATCACTGAGAAGATGAGAAGTCCTTACACTTTGTTGTTTTCTAGTAGCTAAATTATAGCCATGGCCTAATCTTAAGTAGACAGCTTAATTGGTTAAGGGAAAGACAGAATAGCAGCGGTGACAGGGAGTCACCCTGGAATATCCCCCTTTGAATTATTATACCTGGAATAATAAGTTGTCCTTTGTAATGGCTTAATTGAAAAGTGGTTTGCCACTGTTTCATAGTCACTGTAATGTAATTGATCAGTGTAGAGTGTACCTTATATATTTTTAAGCACTCTTTTATCCATGAATTTGGGATACTGTCAAATGCTTTTTTGTAATCAATTCATGCCATACTTAAATTCTTGCACTTTATACAGTTCTCCATTATGACTTTACTTAGCAACAAATGAGCCTTTGTTCCATATGACTTTCTTTTATTATCCTTTTGCTCTACTGCCATGATTGAATTTCTTCTAAATGACTATAAAATCTAACGGCATACATTCTGGTGTATAGTTTATACATCATCAAAAGGCAAATTAATTGTCTATAATTTTTAGGGTAGCTTGCAGGTTCACTCTAACTGAAGGGCCACAAATAGTTAGAGCTGGAAAGCATCACTCAAACAGCATCACCCTAAATACTGGGGTACCACAAGGTTGCGTACTCAGTCCACTTCTTTTCCCAGTTCTAACTCATGACTGCACAGCTATGCATCAGTCAAACAGAATCATCAAATTTGCAGATGACACCACAGTAATTGGCCTTATCAAGAAGGAAGATGATGTGGCCTGCAGAGAAGAAGTGAACCGACTTATTAATTAGTGTACTGAGAACAGCTTAGTACTAAATGTTGGGAAAAACCAAGGAAATCATGACAGATTTTAGGAAGAAGAAAAAGCCACACACCCCTATCATCATCAATGGTGCCACAGTGGAAAGAGTAAATAACACAAAATTCCTAGGGGGTACATATCTCACAAAACCTAATTTGGGGCACAAACACCTCCTACCTTATAAATATAGCCCAACAAAATGTCAACACTTCTTTAGGAGACTTCTTAGAGCTAACCTCCCCCCACAGGTCCTATTCACCTTCTACACAGAGAGTGTACTGACAAACGACATTGTTGCCTGTATGGAAATTGCTCTCAAGCTGATTGGAAGGCACTGGATAAGATTATTAAACAGGCCATAAAAATCATTGGCACCAACTTTCAATCCCTACAGGATATATATTCAAACAGATGTTATAGCAGAGTCCAAAAACTATTGAGGGATATTCACCATCTGGCTCATGGACTGATCAAACTCCTGCAAACAAGGAAGTGCTACAGAAGCATTAGATGCAGGATATCCAGATTCCATAATAGCTTCTTCCCACATGCTATCAGACTGCTGAATAATAAACCTATAGCCTAACACACTATATGGGTGAAACATTTGTGCGCAATATGTCATTTTTTAATATCTCACTTCATATGTCTCTCTCTCCACTAGGAAAACTGTGAACTGTATGCTTATGGTATATATTGGTGGTGGGTACGTTTACATGTGTGCCTCTCTTATTTATTATAGCACTGTTTTTTGCATATCCTTATATTTCTACTGAGTCTATTCCTGCTGTTGTATTTGTTGTGTTTCTGATGTAAATAGAGCTTTCAAATTAGTTTTACTTTATTTAATTTTTATATCTTATTTTTATATTTAATTTTATTTAAATTTTTATTAATTGTATCTATCTTCCTTCTGTAAACTGTCATTCATATGGTACCAGCCTGAGTATCGAAACTTGGTGCAGTGATATACACTTTTTCCTCTGTGTTGATCTGTATGACAATAAAGTTTACTTTGACTTTTGACACTCTTAAGTAGGAGTATTGCTTTTCCTGTTGTTAGCCAGGTTGGTGTCTGTTCGAGGTGTGCATATAAATAGTTCTTACTCATGGCTAAATCTTTGTGTAAAGATGTTAATACTTTTAACCAGAAGTTAGGTACTACATCTGGGCCTGGGGTTTTCCAGTTAGAGGCTTTTCTTAACTTTGTTTCAATCTCTCCAGCTTTTAATTCATCCCATTTCATATCCTGCACGTTTGAACTTTATTCTTTCTTTTACTTCTTCTATCCATTTAGCATTTTTGTTATATTCCACAAGATCTACATAAACATTTCTCCAAAATGTATCTATTTTTTCTTTTTTATTGGTCATTCAATTCCTTTTACCTTGTTTCCAAATTCTCTATAAAACTTTTTGGGGTCATCAATAAATCTCTTATTTTGTACTTTTCCTTTATATTTATCTGTGTATCTTCTAAGTTTTTCTGCCTGTGCTGATACTTTTAGTTTATTACTTGCAATAGTGCATGATAAATCCTGATTCTTTATAATAATGCACATTGTTTTCATCACTTCTATCTTTCTGAGTATATTTGTTGATCTGTTCCCTCTTCCATACTCTTCTAACAGTGACACTTCTTGTCTTAATTGCTTTATATTTTTTTCTATTCGATACTTCCATGATGGTATTTAATTTCTCCCCTTCCTTTCCCTGACTAGCCTGTGTTCTTGTTACAGAATTTTGTCTGCTTTTAATTTAGCTGCACAGTAATATATCTTGTTTACTTATATTATATTCCAAGAATCTCTATGGACAGTCCTAATTAGTGTTCATTTGTTTTATCAAACTTCTAACTTTTTGGGTTTTATCGACATTCTACAGTCTCTTTCTTTTATTGATCTTAATATGTCTATCTATCTCTAGTAAATCAAGCAACTCTTCTCTCAACTCATTTTCTTCTAAACTGAAGGCACATTTTTGTTCTCCATTTCCTGTGGGCCTTCTATGGAAAGTTCTATAGCATCTTCCTGTGGCACATTCTCTTCAATATCCTGAGTCATTCGTTGCTGTGTCATATGAGAACTCACTAGCCTATCACTCCTCAACATTAACTTTGTCAGAGTTGCCACAGTTTCCAGTTCCTTCACTTCCTGTCCAGCTTCAAGTAAACGTTTATACTGGTTTCCTGTGAAAGGCTCCAAAATATCTTCATATGGCAACTGACGTGTTGCTTCCCATTCCAATGGTTTCTCCTTCATTTAGATGTCCATTGCTATATCCTGCTGTAGTGTTTTCTGAGTTACATTTCCTACACTGAATCCTTCACTTTGCAGGTACTCCATAACCTCAGTCTCTATTTCTTTATCTTCTCCATTACGAATCTCCTTTTCTACTTTTCTTCTTTGTCTTCTTATTTTTTGTATTGTAAAGTTTTCCATCTCTGGATTCCTTTGCCTGCATTTCTCTTCAAATATCTTGGGTGCTCTTTTTATATTGATTAGTTTTGCTTTCTCCTTTGCACAGATGTTGCACCATATTACATCTCTTTTTCTTTCCCATGTCCATATTTCTTCTTCACATGTCTCCTGATCTTTGTGTTTGTCCTTACTTTGGGGACTCGTTCCATCATGTTGTGATATAACTTGTGTTAGACCTTCCATACCAAATCCTTCACTTCGCATGCATTCCATAACTTCAATTTCTATTTTTTTAACTTCTACTTACTAATCTTCTTTTCTACAGTCCCTCTTTGTGATACTATTTTTTGTATTGTGAAATTTTCCATATCTGGATGTCTTTGCCTGTATTTCTCTTCAAATATATTTGGGGCTGCGTTTCGTGTACTGATTAAATTGGCTTTTGACTTTGCATAAATATTGAACCATATCAAATCTTCCTCAGATACTTCTTTTTCCAAACAGATCAATGTTTCTTGGTCTATATACTGTTTTTCACAAATCTGTTGTATTAATGAACACAAATTTTTATTTGGAGCTTCCAACAGTTTTTCTTGTGGAAGTATTTTTCTTTCCTCTAGTTTCCCTCTTAATCTTTTGGCCCCATTGTAGGAATGTTTCCATATTTTGAGGATTCCACTTTGTCATTTTTTCCAGTCTTGGCACCAGTGTGCTTACCAGGATTGGGCAGTTTTGTATCCTGGGTCTTGTGCATCCAGCTATCTTTTTTAATTTTTGATCTACTTCTGTCCATGATATATGCTGTATAAAATACAGTCTATATAATAGTGTCATCTTGGTGAGGATTTTGTGGAAAAACAGGGTACACCTTCTGAAGGTACCCACCAAGACTTGAGGATGAATTCAATTTCAGCATTGCTACTCTCCTTTGCTTGCTGACTTATCGTCTCTCCATTCAGAATGTTTTGCTCCTGGGTATCTGGGCTGATGGTTACAATAGAATAAATCTGTAACTCAGTCCTGCTCAAGAACATACTCAAATGCAATACACTTTCTAGTAAAAACCCATGATTTATTCATCTGTTTGTTAAGTGATTAGGTGGAGTGGTCTGCAGAATTTTTTCAGCTATGGTCTGGGCTCAGTAGAACACACAATGAGCAAAGACATACAGTTTAAATTCACAATGCATTTAAATATATTGTTGTTGCATATTGTTTTAACCATAGTATGGTTGATCCATTTAACAGAAAATACCAGTCTAATCTGTGAAAATACCCTCTTAGCAGTGTCCAGTTCTAAATGGTGAACTGATCAGTATGAATGGTAGTGTTTATTGGACTTCAATGAGTGATCTGGTTGTAGTTTTGTTGGTAATCTCTTCAGATTTTTGTGCAGCTGAATTTTCTATTGCATCCAACTGCTGTAGGTTCTATACAGGGTATCTGCTAAGAGAAGACAATAGCAAGTATACTGAACCTATAAACATTTGGGTTAGTACTACTTCTATAGAAAGTATACTGAACCTATAAACATTTGGGTTAGTACTACTTCTATAGCAAGTATACTGAACCTATAAACATTTGGGTTAGTACTACTTCTATAGCAAGTATACTGAACCTATAAACATTTGGGTTAGTACTACTTCTATAGCAAGTATACTGAACCTATAAACATTTGGGTTAGTACTACTTCTATAGCAAGTATACTGAACCTATAAACATTTGGGTTAGTACTTCTTCTATAGCAAGTATACTGAACCTATAAACATTTGGGTTAGTACTACTCAGGAAGTAACTTGGGACTAGTGCTACTCTTCTGCTTCCAGTGATAGAATGTGCAAAGTTTAATCTTAGACAGTCTTGATTATAGTCTATACTCTTAACAGCAACCAAACTAACCAGTTGTATACCCCTGTTGTGCCATCCCCTTGTAGATGATGTAATAAGGATCTGTAACTATGGATATGTACTTTCCTACTCTCTCTAGGGCCAGTTTGGCGGATATGGGTATCCTGAGACGATGTAACAATTTTCTCAAGTTTGCTGATATCCTTCTAATTCTTAAACAACCTGCTACAGTCTGTGAGAGGTGTAGTTTCACAATGTCACTGGAGGCAAGACACTCACATACAAGCGCTTATATTAACAAACAGAATATCAGAAATATACACGCACACACCACACTCAACACACACAGTATGGACCAGACACATAGACGCACATATGCTGAGGCTCTTAAATGTAACCCCCCTAAACTTCAAAGGTCTTCCAAACATTGTAGTTATAATAAATATCCTCAGCAACCTCAAGCATACCTCTCAACCATACCAAATCTTTCAGTATTTGAGGGCAAAATAATGGGGTGCCACGAATTCCCAAGTGGCCCCTTTAATTCCCGATTTTTTTTCTGCTACTAGTTTACCACTTTAAATTTATGGCTGACATCACCACACATCACCAACCTACAGGGTGTGCATGATGACATCAGCTATTACCTGCTGGACTCGGTCAGAATTTAATTTAAACTATTTGGAAGGAAGCAGCAATTCCGGAGGTATTGTTTTGCAGAGTCTGCCCACATGTCTCAGCCAGCATCCAGGTAAGAAAAAAAAAAAACTCATGGGTTGGGCCTATAGGGGCATAGCTTTCTACCGGCTGTGATTTTTTTTGTAACTTTATCTGCTGCCGCTGCTGTGAAATTGTCTGGGGCCGGAAGAATTGTGTAAGCAACTCTGCTGCTATCCATTTAGCTATCTGCAAGTTCAAAGATTTTCAAGTATTTTCTTACTGGAGTGTGTAGTATCTGCATGTCGTTCGACCTGAAGTAAAAACAAATCTGCTAATCTGTTCGATTTCATTATTGGTGTGTGTATGTAAGTAAATTTGCTGCTCGTTTCTTGTGTACATTCGTTTCTGGGCTGAAAAAAGAAGTGTCTGTTAACAAGCCGTGTGTCCCTGGGTTGAACTTGAAACAACTAAATCTTGTGTGTGTGTGTGTGTGTGTGTGTGTGTGTGTGTGTGTGTGTGTGTGTGTGTGTGTGTCTGTGTGTAAGTAAATCTGCTGCTCATTTCATTTCTGGGCTGAAAGAAGTGTCCATTTATAAGCTGCGTGTGTGTAAGTAAATCTGCTGGGCTTTCAGTAAATCTGCTGCTGGTTTCTGTTTCTGGGCTTTCAGTAAATAATCTGCTGCTCGTTTCTGGGCTTTCAGTAAATCTGCTCGTTTCCATTTCTGGGCTTTCAGTAAATAAATCTACTGCACGTTTCTGTGGTTTCAGTAAACCTGCTGCTCATTTCCATTTCTGGGCAGAGGGCTTTCAGTAAATAAATCTGCTGCTCATTTCGGGGCTTTCAGTAAATAAACTGCTGCTCGTTTCTGGGCTTTTAGTAAATAAATCTATTGCTCGTTTTTGTTTCTGGGCAGAAAGAAGAGAGAGTGTGTGTGTGTGTGTGTGTGTGTGTGTGTGTGTGTGTGTGTGTGTGTGTGTGTGTGTGTGTGTCTGGTCTGTTCCTCTTAAAATTTTTTTAGCAATAAGTGAGAAGGAATTCATTAAATAATGATTGTCATTTAAGTTTCAGTCTTCCTATCTTTCAGGAAGTGCATGGTAAGACAAAACATTTTATTCTAGCAAGTTTTCTATGATTATACAAGAAATGTTTAAAATGTGTCCCTGGTTTGGGGTCTTTGCCCCCCCCCCCATAAATGTTGGCTTTTTCCAGGTTTCTTGTGCTGCATAGTTCTTCAGGGGGGAGAGAAGTTTAGTGCTGCTTTTGCTAAGTCTGTTTGTGTTAGTAGCACAACAGGTAAAATACTTGCATTTGATGCAGAAGGCTGTGGATTCTACTCCCACAGTATGTATGTGGATTACTGATACTGTACTGTGTTGTACTTTTAAAGGGAGTGAATGATGCAATCCTGAGAATATCCTCTTTGGAGGAGATACCTAGTAACTATGAACCTGTTATTAGTTTGCCATCCATTCCCTATTGCAATATTACTAGCTTGTCATTTTTTTTTGTAATGTAACATAGGCAGTTTATTCCTCAAGGGCACAACAGGCAGTTTACTTATAGATAAAACAATGAAATATAAAGTGGTTTGTTAGCAGCAACCTCTTCATTAGTCACGGATCTCTTTAATGTAGAATTATTTAGATAACTTTTACTTCTGCAGAGACTGCATATTTACTGATACTGGTGGAAGTAGAAGTTTGAGTAGACTTTTATGATGGAGATATTCTGACTTGGACAGTTTTGTCACTATTGGTTCATGCACTTTGTTTCATTGCTTACTTCAAAAACATTCAAAACAATAATTTTAAAATTCACTGTAACAAGTGTGTTGTATTATACAAGGAATACAATGTAATATGATCAGAAAGGTGTTATGTTTCATGTGCAGGGGGCCTATGATTTGAAAACAGCCCAAAGGTAAACTTTATCTGCCAATGGCCAGATGCCTTGAATGTGGGTTTCAATGAATGTCAGTTTACTTTCAAGGGCAGAGAAGTTTTAATCCCCTAAATCTATTTTCATTGTGAGACTGTATTGCTTTGTTTAGCAGATGTCTATTAGTGTATGTGCTATAAAATGTAAAATAAGTTTTAAATGAAATCCAAATTATTGTAGAACTAAAGCAGTGTGCACATTAGTGTTTATGGTAAATGGGGCGGCAAAATAGCCAAGTAATGGGACATTGGAATGGCTACAGATGGGAGGGTTGTCTATGGAGGGGGGGTGCCACTCGACTATGATTTTTGTGAGTGGGGGAGGGCGTCAAACTCAGACAGCCCCGGGTGGCACAAACTCTAGCTACACCACTGATCAGTAAGCTATGGAGAATGTCTTTGTGGAGGTCCTACCAAACTATAATATTCTTTTGTTAAGAATAGAATATTGCTAATGCCTACCATTAAATGTCCTACTTTTACCACAAAACCCACATACTGCAAGTCACCAAAAACAAAACCCTAAGGTTCATCTTCTCCATTCCCAGGAACATCATTGCTACACATTTTAAAAAAAATGTTAATATTTACTATAGGGTCAGGGACCACATTTTGGTTGTCTGTTCTTCAGTTTGCATTTGAAAATTGGTACCCACAATTCCATTGGGGTGGGTGGGGTTACATAATTATGTACGCAAATTTTATGTTAATCAGTGTACAGATTTGTACCTATTTTTCATGGGCCTTTGTCAAGATTTTTGATGTTTCCAGGTTGAGAGGTATGATCTCAAGAGCATTCTGTCAAAACACCAATCACAACACACATAGCCACGTCTCATGCAGTCCCAAATTGTAAGCCCATCAAGCAAACCACAACACAACTTAGTATTTTGGTTATAAGACACTCCATTGTGAGACACACAGGTGGCCCACTCACCAGGCTGTATAAGTAGAAAATCAAGATCAGTTGCCTATCAGGGGCCAGAATCTGCTGTATTATACACACACTCAGGTCGTTGAATAACACGTACTTGTATAACTCAGTCACAATCCATGTGGGTGTAAACGATCTAAGACATACCTCCCTGGATTATATGAAGAGAGATATGATGGAGGTGTCAGACTATGTGCCCCAGGTATGTATCAACCTAGCATTAAGCACTGACACCTTTAGATTTTCTTGGGTTGGTTGTGCTGTGTTGGAAGGTTTATCAGTTTGGCAATGCCTAAAAATGGCACAGAAAATAATTGACTTTAATAATGATTGTCTTAGTTTTTGGCGCCATTCAAAGGGGATAGAATATTTGTCAGCCTGAGATGATATAGTTAATAGACCAAGTTGCTTTGCCACGGATGGTCTGCACCTGTCCCCTCAAGTACGTCAGAGGTATGTAAAAGAGTCACTTGTACAAGAAGAAGAGAAGGGGAATGAGGAGATCTCAGACAGCAGTGTACAAAGAATAACTAATTCTTGGATCTCCAAAAATAGTTCTTCAAAAATAAAGTTACTTTCCCTTGAAATGGATTACAAGAATTGGTGGTGGAGAAGGAATCTACAAAGACATTCAAGATGGCATGGGTTAGGGACAGATGGTTGAAAGGGAAGGGAGAGCTGGGTGCAGAAAAGTTGGCTTTTTATATTCTTATCTCAAGCAAATCTATTGTAACTGTGTAATATAACAAACTCACAGTCTTTCTGTCAGTTGCTCAGCTAGTAACAAAATCATTGATACATCCTGTAGAATGTTGTGCCTTTGTAGAGAACAAATGCTGAATAGAAGCCAAGATACTCCTAGATTGACAATAATTCATTAACTTACATCTAACTGTGGCTATGTTGCCTTGTCCGAGTAAAATAAACATATCAAGTACCTTTGCTGCTGACATACAGAAATGTGGCACAGCATGCATCTTATTGATCTTCTCAGCTATTCTACTTGGACTGAATTTTAAATCAAATTCCTGAAGCTAAAAATTTGAGTTTTCTGCTAAACTGTCTTTCAGTGAGATAATTCCGATTGGCTGCAATTAAAGCACTTTTCCACTGCAATTTACGCTTTTTACAAGAAACATATAACATCCTGTAAACAGGAACTCTTCATTTCTATAAATATATCACTTCTGACAACATGTTTTATACTAGTAAACAATACAGACACTTCTAGCCTTCATGACATGCTTATTCAGATTGTCTTATGGAAGGAGTATGTGTATCACGTGGCACACAACTCCACAAAGTTAGTCACTGTGATACCTAAAGCTGTATACTGCAGATACTTTATGTCCCTTCTTCTCCAATATGTATTATACATTGAGGATTTTGTTTCAAAGGAGTACTGCTTTGCATTTTTTAACTCAGAACGTTCACACTCTAGCAATTCCAAAAACACTGTCCAGTCCTTCCCCTTTCATTTCCACCATACTATTCATATCAGTATTACACACGATTATCCTGAAGTACCCTTAATAGAACCATAAAATTATTACTCCACTGTAGAGAAAAAGAAGTTATGTACTCACCATAACGTTCCATATTTGTAGTCCATCTTGTCCTTCATTTTTACACTTGGGTCCTCGGCTCCGACTCGGCAATTCTCTAGCTCAAAGTCTTCTGCCTGGCTCGTGGCAAGGAGGTATCCCATCATGCACTGCTGACATATCCCAGATCTTGTTTGCTGCTAGTAGAAGAAACTATAGAGGAAAGAACAAACCATGGAGAAAGGTCTCAAACGTAGAGAGAGAGTAAATGTTTAAATTCTCCCAGGTCATCGAAGGAGGGGGCAGGAGGGTGGGATAGTAAGAATGAAGGATGAGATGGACTACAAACATGGAACGCTATTGTGAGTACATAACTTCTTTATGTTCTGTAGTCCTATCTCGCCTTCATTCTTACACTTGGGACAGCGTCCCTAGCACCTTTATCTTGGGTGGCTCATGGGAAAATATTTCTGAGTACTGTGGAACCAAAAGACGATCTGTTCCTGGTAGCCACGTCCAACTTGTAATGAGTTATGAATGTATGAGAGGTAGTCCATGTTGCTGCTGCACAAATGTTATCCATAGGAATTTTGGCTTGGAAGGCCACTGATGTAGAAACAGATCTAGTAGAATGGGCTTTCACCTTAAAAGGGAGATCTTTGCCACTGGACGCATAAATGAATGAAATGCAACTTGAAATCCAGTGTGATAAAGTATGTTTTGAGACTGGTAAACCCTTTCTTGAATCTGAAAAGGAATGAAACAATTGGTCAGACCTTCTGAAATTCTTGGTTCTATGAAGATAGAATCACAGCTGTCTATGAACATCAAGCTGGTGAAATTTGTATTCTGCCTTATCGGAAATTTTTGGGAAAAAGACAGGCAGTTCAATGGATTGATTAATATTAGCCTGTGAAGAGGCCTTACGGACAAATGAAGGGTTGGTCCACAGGAAAACCCTGTCTCTGTGGAACGCCAAATAAGGTTGCCTAATAGAGAGGGTTTGAAGTTCTGAGACCCTCCTTGCAGATGTGATGGCCACTAAAAATATGGTTTTCCATGAGAGGAATTTGAGATTGCACACTGCTGACAGTTCAAAGGGAGGCAAAGTCAGTTTATGAAGGACAAAATTCAAATCCCAGGGTGTCACAGGGTCTATGACGGGGGTCTCAATAATGTGGCACCTTTAAGGAAGGCTCTGCACAATCTATGCGCCATAAGGTTAGGTTCATTAGCCAAATGGAAGGTAGAAATAGCTGCCAGTTGAACTTTAATAGTGGCAGTGCCTGACCCTTGAAGAAACAGTTGTGTAAGAAACTTCAAAATCGCAGAGATGGGGGATCTGTAAGGATCAAGATTTCTATTGTGAGCCCAAAAGGAAGAACTTTTCCACTTACTGGCGTAAATCTTTCCAGTTGAAAGTTTGTGAGAAGATGTCAGAATATGTACCACATCAGGAGAAAAGTCGTGAAGCCTGACTAGAGATTGAACCGGAGCAGCCACACTGTCAAATTGAGAGTGTGGAGAGAGGAATGGAACACCACACTGTCAAATTGATGGTGTGGAGAGAGGAATGGAACACCACACTATCAAACTGATGGTGTGGAGAGAGGAATGGAACACCCCTGACATATGCATCAGTAAGTCTGGAACTGGGTCCAGAATCCAAGGTTCATCCATTAGGTGAGGTCTGAGGAAGGGGAACCAAATATGACAAGGCCAGTAAGGAGCAATGAGGATCATCTTGCATCCCAAGGACTTTGCTTTCTGAATGACCTTTGATATCAGAAGAAAAGGTGGGAAGGCATAAAGAAGTCCCGAGGGCCAATCGTGAGGATCAGGGTGAAGTAACTGCTGCATTTGGCATTCAGAGGGGTGGTAAAGAGATCGCAGCAAGGCTTACTCCATCTGCAAAAAATCTGTTCTGCAATGTGTGGATTCAAAGACCATTCGTGAGGCATAAGAATCGCCCTGCTGAGCCTGTTGGCTATCACACTTGTTTTCCCCGGAATATGCCTTGCAACCAGAAAGCATTGGGGAGACACTACCCACTCCCAAATCGAAGGGCCGCTCTGCATAGGGGGTAGGATTTGGTCCCTCCTTGTTTATTTATGTACCATACCACTGACATATTGTCAGAGTGAATTGCAATCGTCCCTAGAGGGAGAAAGCTGTGAAGTGCTTGCAACACCAGAAGCACTGCTGTCATCTCCAGGACATTGATATGCAAATGAGCCTTGTGTTCTTGCCACGTGACTTGGACTGTTCTCCCTAGATAATGCCTTCCCCCACCCTATCTGGGAGGCATCTGTGGTCATGTTGGCGACTGGGGGAGATGGAACAAAAGGTCTGCCTGTAGTCAGATGGCTGGACTGGGTCCACCAGCAAAGATCCTGTTTGCACGGTTCTGTTATCAGGATGGGGTGAGAAAGAGGTAGTTGCTGCAGAGACCACTGGGTGAAAAGTAACCACTGTAGAACCATGTGCAGCCTGGCCAATGGGACTAATGTTATAATGGAGGCCATCGTACCTAGCAATTTGAGTACCGTCTTCGCTTTTACTTTTCGCTGTGGAAGTAGACTCCAAACTTGTTGCCTGAGATTCTGAACTCTCTCTATGGGAGGTAAGCCCTCACTGAGACCGTGTTTATTTCTGCACCAATGAAATTCACATGCTGAGAGGGCAACAATGTAGATTTTTGCCAGTTTATTGTAATTCCTAGTTGCAAGCAAGTCATAATGGTGGCATCCCTGGCTTGTAATAGTAGATGCCTGGTGGTGGCAGTCAGGAGCCAGTCCAGGTACGGAAACACTTGGAATACAAGACATCTCAAGTGAGCCGTTACCACTGCCATGCATTTGGTGAACACCCTGGGGGCTGTGGTAAGACCAAAGGGCAGGGCACGAAATTGGTAATGACTGGCCCCCAGCCAGGTGAGTAAGTGACTCCTTGATGCTCTGTCCATTCTGATGTGGTATACATCTTGGAGATCTATGGAGCACATCCAAATGATCTTTCCCCTAACAACGGGAGTATCGACTGTAACGTGACCATTCAGAACTTGGACTTCGTTACTGATTCGTTCAACTTGCTGAGATCCAAGATGGGTCTCAAGTCCCCTGTTCGTTTGGGCACCAAAAAGAATCTGGAGTAAGTCCCTAATCCTACTTGGTCTGCGGGGATGGGTTGGATGACTCTCTTTCCAAGCTACTTTTGGATTTCTACAGTTGCTAAATCCCTGTGATTGGGTGGTACATCCGGGATTCTTCTGGTCCAAGGAGGTGGGAAAGAGAAGGGAATACAGTATCCTCTGGTAATTATCCTTTGTTCCCACTTGTCTTGTGTGATGTTGCACCAGGCTTCTGGGTACAAAGATACACGGCCCCTGACTGTCTCCAGAGATGCACAGTCGGGCCTCCTTTCAGGAGCACTGTTAGGGACGACCACGAAATGAATCACAGATTCTGCGGCCCTCCCCTGCCTCTACGGTGACGTCTACCGTTATTCCCTCCTCCTCTCCCTATGGAGAAGGAATCACCCTGTGCATCCTGGAAAAAACCTCTGAGCCTTTTTAAACCACATCTTTCTGCCCATCTGCCCTTTGGGATAGGGTCTAGAAGGAACGTAAAAATGTACTCCAACAGCAGACAGGGTTTTCCCTTCCTGTTTGCACCTGGTGAGTGTGTCCTTTACCTTAGGTCCAAACAACGAGGATCCATCAAAGGGGGCGTTGGTAAAAGTAAACTTAAAAGTCTCCGCAAAATTACACAGATGCATCCAGGAGTGCCTTCTAAGAGAAACTCCTGAACCCGCTGCCCTACTCTCTCCATCTGCTGCATAAGATATCAGCCTCATGGAGGAGTTAACAATCGAATTTAAGGTAGACATCTGTGCATTAAGCTTATCAGATACCGCTTCAGATACGTTACCTTGGAGAGTATCTCCTAGCTCTTTCAGGAGATCTCTCTGGAGCCTAGTGAAATGAAAGAGGTAGTTCAGCGATCTGAGTGTAAAAGCCGCTGAAGAAAACATACGCTTCCTGTACCTGTCCATCATTCGAGACTCCTTGTTCGGTGGATGGACAGTGGAGGAAGTTTCAGCTAGTTCCTTTTTGGTGGCTGCTGCCACCACCATGGCATCTACCGGCACACCTTTGGTGAGAAAATCTTTGTCCTGAGGTGCTGATAGGAATTTATTCGGTCTTCTAGGAACTGGTTCCACAGTATCAGGAGTATCCCATACCTTTCGACTCACTAGATCCAAAAGTTCATCGAAAGGTGGAGATACCCAAGATGTGGAGGGTTGAGACTTTTAAGCCTTCAGGTACACTGACTCCTCATCAGAAGGGGAGGTGGAGGGCCAGCCACCTCTCTGCTTCAGGATCTCAAGGATATCTGCGAAGGAGATATCATCAGAAGATGACTTGGGTGACCCTTTTGATTCCTCGAGGTCAGTGTCTGGTGTAATGGACTCATCGGGGGAGTCGACATGCTTCCTCTTACAAGTTTTCTTCTGAGGGGGCTCCTCAGAAGGATATTCTGGGAAGGTCTCTGAAGACTGGGGAACACTCATACAGGGTTCCTGAGGCTGCGAGTCTCCGCTGTGTTGGATGAGAGAAGGTGCTGAGACTGAGGTTGGTGCTTTAGGGAGGAGAGTGTCGGTGCCACTAGTTGGAACTGAAGACTTGGACAGAACGCTCCTCATCAGCTCGAAGGCCGATCCCCTCTGCCCTGAGGACACCCCTTGTTCTGAAGGAGCAGAGGCAGTCCTCGGTACCAAGGAGACAGGGTCCGAGACAGACGTGGGGTCTGAGCTCACCTGAGCTGAAGCACTGAGAGGTAAGCTAGGAACCGAAGAAGTTTGGGTCCAAGCGTCCCCCTCAGGCCTGACCGGAGAGCTTAGGACCCTAGACCCCACGGAAGTACCGAAGGAGTCGGAGCAGATATCAGAACTGATAGGCCCACAGAGGTATCTTGAACCGACCTTTCCACAGCAAGTGGCACCAACATCTCTGGCTCTGAAGGGCCGTGGTGGCTCGGATGAGGAATGGTGATAGGGTGGACGGGCTCAGTAGGCTCCGGAGCTGACTGGGATGGAGCTGAAAGTAAATTTGCCAGTGCCGATTTCTTCAGGAGTCTGTGCACCACTCTCTCAATGTCCTCATCAGAAAGGCTCCTAGAGGACCTGAAGTATAATGTGGGGGACCTAGACTGCTAAAAAATAGGCGATCTGAGTGTCGGAGAAACCGGACGAAGTTCCAGCGACCGGCTCCGGGACACAGATTCAGTTATCGGCTCTGTAACCTTTGGAACCGAAACTGATTGCTCCACATCAATAACATCTGTCGGCACCAAAACCAATGGAGCCAAAGAGGAAGTAGTCAGTTTAGAAATTTTCTCTGGCGGCTTTGAAGACACCGAATGAGTAGGAGACTGCCTTTTTGCAGGTTTAACTTTGTCTTTCTTTGATGAGGGTGACTTGGAACTAGAGGAGGAAGAAGAAGCCAATTCTTCCTCAAAGGAATGCTTTAAGAGACCTTTCAGGTTAAGTTTGTTTTTTCTCACTTGAAGGACTCGAGGACTAAAAGCATGGCAAAAGGAGCAAGACTCTTGAAGGTGAATAGCACCTAAGCAATATACGCAAATAGTATACCCATCTGTCAAGGAAATTTTTTGAGCGCACTTTGAAAATTTTTTAAACCCTGAAGGTTTGCGGTCTTTCAATTCTTTAAACATATCTGCTACCGATATATATATATATATATATATATATATATATATATATACATATATATATATATATATATATATATATATATATATATATATATATATATATATGGGAACACTTCACATAATCGAATTACTGAAATCTCGAATGTCATATGGTCGAGACCATATGATCGAGATTTCAGTAAATCGAAGATGTGTAGTGTGTAAAAATAAGAGTTTACTTACCTTAATACATTGCGTGCACACAGAGGCAAGGATTCTTGTACGCTCTGTGTGTACGTAATGTTTTTTTTTTTTGTGGTGTTGACAGGAAATGAGAAATCTCCCATTTTGCGCTTCCACATACAGCGCAAGACGGGAGATTTCCCATTTCCCCACTGTAGCGCGATCTTGGAGTTGGTATATTTAAGTGGGGGGGGGTGTGGGGGGCAAAGTTTATTGTTTTTTTTTTTTGGTTTCGCTTCAGAAGTTCAAGTTTACGAAACTCGATCTTTTGCTTACGGTTATTTGCAGTTCGAGATTTTGTAAATTCGAGCTTCTGAAGTGAATCCATATACATATATATATATATATATATATATATATTAACACCGATAAAAAATCAAAACACAGTGAAAAGCGCCAAAGCAACACAGGAACTACCTCTAATTTAAACGGTTAGCCCTAAAGGAAAAACAACATACAGGTAGACAGAGGACTAGGTCCTCTAACTTAAACGGGCCTAGCCCTAGAGGAAGAAACACAGGACAGACAGAGGGCTAGGTCCTCTAACTTAAACGGGCCTAGCCCTGGAGGAAGGAAAAAACACGAACGACAGATCGAGGACTAGGTCCTCTAACTTAAATGAGCCTAGCCCTTGGTGAAAGATAGCTTTAAAAGAAGAAAAACAATTAGGCAAAAGCCCCAAACAGCAAAAAACCAACAGTGAGTGCAGGGGTACAACAAACAGGCCTGCGGAAGAACGGCCAAGAAAAAAACAGCAGAAACACAGAAAACAATGCCAAACAAGTTCTTCAACAGACACTAGACTATAAACAAATACTAATACAGCTTAATAAAACTTGCTTAAACACTATAAGTCGAATAATAATAAGAAAAAAATTCCACTTAGCCACGGCCAAGAAGAAGCACTTCTGAACTCGTCAAACAGCAAACGAGATCTGGGATATGTCAGTGGTGCATGATGGGATACCTCCTTGACACGAGCCAACCAGAAGACTTTGAGCTAGAGAATTGCCGAGTTGGAGCCGAGGATCGGCTCCGAACAGTGTAAAAATGAAGGCGAGATATGACTACAGAACATATGGATTTTGCACCTAACCAAAAGTCTCATGTTTCACAAGAACTTAAAGAAAATGCAGCACTACCTCAGTAGGCCTCCCACTAAACATTATAAATCTGAGGTTACCATATCTCAAGGTAAGGTATATTTAGTCGAATGGAGTTTTGGTGAATGATGTTCAATAAACATTTTGCATGGACTGAAAACGTGTGCTTCAGTATACCATGCAGTCACCAGCATCAACCCTTATAGTGATCTATGTAATTTCACAAACTGCAAACATAAAATACATATTAAAATCAATATTTAAACATAGAGTTTTATTTTTAGTTAACAGAGTATGTTCACACCTCAGCGTAGTTTTGTTTCCAGGCAAAAGGCTGATGCAGCACCTTGTATCATCATGAATAAAGGACTTTGAGAAGTTTATGTACCCATTGCACATGTAGCACATTCTCTATTATTATCTCAGATTATATTTGCTGTATCCTGATTAATAATACTAAAACAATGTAAAGCCCTCACCTTGAAACATCTAATGAATTGAACACTGTCTGCCAGATGTAAAGTATGTGTCTGCAAGTCACCAAAGCTTCTTCAGGTCCTTTGTACAGCCATTCAAGCTTGATTTTTGTGAAGTGCAAACTAAAAACATGGAGTAAATTCTGATTAGTGTATTTGTCATTATAGTAAAGAAAATATCACATTCAGTCTTTTGTTACACTATATCATTTCAGCATCAGCATGGGAATAAATCTTAGAAACACATATGTCATCCATTCATTAAGGAATATACTGAGCACCATACAGTCGTGAAAAGAACTTTGACTAACAAAGTACTTACGTGTTAGAAGACGATTCCCAGATTTAAAGGAATCACTAGACGTGTGCACAGCAATTACTGTCTTCTGAACTGATGACATTTAAAAAGCTACTGAATTTGAGATCCCAAGTCAGAAAAAGGTTGCTAAGACATGCATCATAATCAAAAGTCATACATTCAAGTATACAACTGTTCATTCTCTCCTCTACTGTATACCACTATAAAATGAAGAGATTTGAAATCCTGCCTAGAAGTATGAAACATCCGGACATCTCTGTCCTCTCTAATCTTGAGGTTCTTGTAGTCAGCCTCTTAAATGTCAGCTACAACATCCTTAAAGCTGCAGTATTTGCTCCATGCTAACACATGTTCAGAATAATGTACAACTTGTTAACCAGGCACTACATTTTAAATTTTTAATTTCAAAAATAAAATACTTCCCTGCAATAATGACAACTCAAAAGCAGTCCTGTTCTTCTGTATAATCTCAATAACTGAAGAACCAGTGACAAGTTGTTTGGCTTTTCTTTCAGTTAAGGTCTAAAAAACATCAGCAACACTTCCTCTATTTTTTATTATTTTCAGACGACTAATTTCAGCTTGAAACTTTACAGAAATCAACAATATAAAATATGAGACAGAGACTGCCATCAACATAGCTTATGCAAGTGTCTTAGCAATGAGTCATAACCAGACTTCCATGGTATCACTGCAGGACCTTTGGTTTCTTACTGATGTCTCAAGCAAAGTATAAAACTTAGCTGTCTGTTCTTTACAGAGCACCTTTTCTGTAGCTGTCACCAAAGCTTCAAAGCAGAGTGACTTTGAGAAGAAGGCATATAAAGTCAACCCACATGAATCAAGAGTTTGATAATTTCGAAGTTGTAAGTGCTATGCTCATGTTGGCAAGTTAGAGAAAGTAACAGGGTGGATGAAAAGACAGCAAGCTTCAAAGAGTATAACACAAGCATGTTTTCGCTGCAACTTTGAAAACGGGCATTCAGACTTTAAATAATGCAAAAATTTAAAGAGACAGATTAAGGTGTAACTGCTGCTTTTCATATGAGTAGTACATCACAAAAAGAACATCTAGGTGTACCACAGACAGACATATGAACAACTACACGACATTTCCTCTCATTTCAGTTAAAAGCCCTGTAGAGCAACTGCATATCACTTATAAAAATTAATACTTGACAAAGGCAAAAATGTTAACATGTTTATATACCTGTAACTAATGCTAATGATACACAGATGTTACTAACAGGAATACACTAAATAATATGATAGAAATGCTAAATAGTGCTGTGTAAAGGACTAAGTCGGTAAGTAACTTGGGTTTCTAACTCAGAATCAATGTTTAATGATAGAATTACTTCTCTCTCATGCCACAGGACACATTTTTTTAATTCCTTGGCAAAGTGAACCCTTCCACTGCAGAAAAGCATGACATTTTTCATATGTCACTTGTAAATGGTATTATAACTTTTCTTTTCAGTTCATAATATTTTCTTCAATTCTTCATCAGCTCAGTCTCTGTAGGGCAGAATCCGATCAAGTGCAATAAGATAGCAGCCCTGAGGCTGTTTGACTAGGAGTCCTGACCAGTATCAGCACATCAGGTATTTTTACCTTTATACTGTTATTTTTTACTGGGGGTCCATGGCCTCCTCACTTGAAATTCACAAGCCTGAAGAATGAAACTGGTCACCATTCAGTGTTGGTGTGATACAAGAACCCATTATCCATACTCCCGTATGCAAGAATCCTCCATCAAGGCTGGAGTAATGGCAAGTCCATTCATCTACCTATTGGTGTGTCCCTGGCCCATCCGTCTTTGAATATGACACCGCTCATCCACCTTTCCTTGTGTGTCTTATGTTATTGATCTTACTGTGCATGTGGTTCTGAATACCCATCCTTCTAGGGGGTGTACATCTCATCTATCATAAAAGCTCTGTCATTCTGTGGTATTGGTTAGGTCTTTTATTAAGCGGTCACTGCAAACTTGGTTTGTCTACCTTCTCCATTTAAGATCTCTGACACCATCTGTGTTTATTAAAGGCCCTGATCATGATACAGTTTATTCTAGCCACTTAGCAGATCTGTAGTTAGTGACTACCCAATGATGGCTATTAGTAAAATGTCAATCTGATCTGACATTCTGTAGTAAGAATCTTTATGTTCAACATCTTTGTATCCTGTATAGGAAGGGTTAAAATGTGAAACTGCATTGCGTGCAAAGAAATAAGCTAAAATGAGTTGTTTTTCTTGTAAGGAATTTGCTGACCAGAAAGGAATGCACAGATGTTACCTTGGTCCAGGCACAGGCCTATCTTGGGACTGACCTCTGACCAAGGAGGAGTGCATAGATGTTGCCTTGATGTAGGCACCAACTTATCTTGTGTCTGACTTTTGACCATCTAAGGCTCCAGTGAGTGAATTTATAGCCTTGACTGAAATTCCTTGTCTAGTAACCAGCTGCTGTGTATGTGCAGAAGATGGTATAAAACCCATGTAAAGTGTACAGAAATTAGACTGCTGACATACCAAGAACTTTGTGGCAGGTCTCCATGCATGTAAAATAAACTCTTTTTTGGCCTACCTTTTTGCTGCGTGATTCTTCCAGTATATGTTAAGAGTATTAAAATCTTTTGACATTTCTGGCCCAAGAGTGGGGCCACCTCTTCACGGCAAGAATCGCATAAGAGGGACTGAAAACCTGTACAGGAAGGGAGAACGAATCTGCTCCCTTGAATGGAAAGACCTCCGACAAAGAAGTCAAGTAGAGGCCAGTCACTCTTAGATTCGATCCGTGGACGGTGATAACGGGCGGAGAACCGCAGAAAGGTAAGCGTAATGTTTTTTTCCCTCTTTTTGTATTGTTCTCTTTTTTAAAGAACAAAGGGACTAGTCATAAAGGAATTTCTTTTGTTTAAATTTTACAAAAGACCGGTAGAGATCTCAGGAAAAGGAAACAGTTTTTCTTTTAAATAAGAAAAATGGGAAACAGTTTTTCTTTTAAATAAGAAAAATGGGAATAGGAAGCAGTTGTTGTGTTAGTAAGGGCTGCTTAAATAAAAGGACTGAGGATGAGGAATATATGTTTAAATTACATCCGAAAAACTTGAAATATATGAAAAAATGGAAGAAAAATTATGGGTTTAGTGGTACCTTAAATAGATCAGAATGTCAAAATCTAGTGAGAGACCTGCGCAGGGACACAGGAGGTAAGGTTAACAAAAAAAAAAAGGTAGGATTTCCTCAAGCACGGAAATGGTTAGAAGAAGCTAATAAGAGATATAACGAACAATTTTCAAATAAGGGAAGTAGTGGCTCGAGTGCAAAAGGTGCATCTTTTTGTCCACAAAGAAGATGACAAAACATCTATTGTCTGTCGTAAACCAACAGCCCCACCCTTGTATCCTGATGTCACTAAAGACAGGGTTAGTCCACCCCAGTATCAAAAAGAAAGAAGCAGAAAATCAAGAAAAGGTGTCCTTCGTAGTTTTACAGGAGGCAGAGAAGCAGGGAAAAATACCCTCCGTAGTTTTACAAAAAACAAGCAGAGGAGACTCTGGAACTACGTAACCATAGTATAGACAAATCAGAGTAAAAACAAAAAGAAGCTAAGGTACATACCCTGTCCACAGACTCATATCCCCTTACATGCAGATAAATATCTTGAGGAAAAGAAAAGAAAACAGGCTCAAACCTTTACGGTGAGCGCGGATGAAATACTTATGTTAATGTAAGCTCCGTCCAACAGAGGTAGAGGAAGGGGATGGGGTAGAGGCAGAGGGAGAAGGAATGTAGGACATTTTTGAAGATTACGAAGGCAGACAAAAGAGGGAGGAATGTTTTAAATGCAGTAAGAAGGGGCATTTCGCAAGAGATTGCCAGAATCCTGGGAAATCCGCTGCTGCTCCAAATCATAGTTCAGCATGACTATATGATGGCAGCACGGATGAACCGGACCCAGGCGCTGAGGTCGACTGGCAAGAGCCAGTAATGCAAAGTGAGGATGATTTTGAGGATGCAAATGAAGAAGGTAAAGGGGAATGTGCAGGATGGGAACATGAGATGACTGACTTTTCGGAAAAAGGTGAATATCAGGTTGTTAGCCTGACAGCTCTAGCTACGACTATGCAGTTAGAAGTGCAACCAGTAATTATATTACAGGTTGAAGGGAAAGACATAGAATTTCTATGTGACTTAGGGGCTTCCAAAACCTTACTAGAACATACTGCATTGCCATCCAATGTGGCTACTGATGACTATGTACTAGTCAAAACGGCCGATGGCCTCATTTATAAGGAACCTTTGTCTAAACCTTTATGGTTTACGGACCCAGAAACTAATCAAACTATTAGATTTCGAGTGATTATCTCCCGGATTTGCCCTGTTAACTTAGTAGGAAGAGATTTGATGCATGTTTTTGGAATAGCAGCGGTACCAACTGCATCAGGAATCTTGGCTAAGCGTATGGCAATCCAGGATGAAATGTTGCAGGTAGGGCAAGGGGATTTACATTACTGGTATAGTAATGATCTTATTGAAACAGGACCACAAAGCGTGGCCAAAGAGTTAACTAATCTAGCTTTGAGCAAATACGGTATGGCTATCCAGTTACCAGAGGCTGCCAAACAACTACACTGTACAATGTATTACAGAAAAAATGTGGGACCCGATCCCAAGTATGAAGAACAATTTTTTAAACATAAGGTGACCAGGATTCTATTACAAAATCTTTATTGGGACAGAGCAGGGAACTCAGCACAAGAAGAATTGAAGCTACAGTCATTACCAAAATCCTTATGGTCCCTAGGGCAGCACGACATTGGGTTAATGAAAACAGCAGGACAGGTTAAAATAACTCCAAAATCCGATTTTAGACCTCATAAGCGTCAGTATCCATTAAGCAAAAAGGCAGAAGAAGGCATTTTACCAGTGATCACAGCTCTACTTATAGCTGGGGTTTTAGTTCCATGCACAGATTCACCGTGTAACACACCCTTGTTCCCAGTAAGGAAACCGGACGGGACCTGGAGAATGGTACAGGATCTGCAGGCTGTGAATGCTGCTGTGGTACCAAGGGCTCCTATGGTCCCAGACCCATCTGTGTTGTTAAATGATATTCTTCCCACAGATAAGTATTTTTCTGTCACTGATATCAGTAATGCATTTTTTTCTATCCCTCTACAGGAAGATAGTAGGTTTTGGTTCGCCTTTACGTTTATGAGCAAGCAGTACACATACACAAGACTGCCGCAGGGATATTGTGAAAGCCCTACAATCTTTTCGCAAGAAATGTCGACAAACCTGGCACAGTTTCAACCAGAGCATGGCTGTCATCTACTATTATACACATCTTACTGGCTGCACCCACGGAGGCTGTCTGTGAGTCCGAAACTATTCGGTTATTGCATTTCTTGGCGAAAGAGGGACATAAGGTAAACAAATCTAAATTACAATTTTGTAGAACTGAAGTACGGTATCTAGGCTATACCATTTCAAATGCTGGTAGACACTAGATAGCTGTAGAAAAGAAGCTATTTTACAGGCACCAATGCCCAGTACAAAAAAAAGAAATGATGTCATTTTTAGGAATAACTAACTTTTGTCGTAGTTGGATTCCCAGTTATGCAGAGGAAGTGAGTCCACTTTCAGAACTTATTTTTGCACTTTCCATGGCAGCACATGATGCACTGCAATGGACAGATAAGGCAATACAGGCATTTACTAGGGTAAAGCAACTGATAGCAGGATCTGCAACACTTAGCTTCCCTGACTATAATAAACCTTTTGTTCAGACAGTAGATTGTAAGCAGGGCTTTATGACATTGGTTCTGTTGCAAACTTATGGGGATAAGTTGAGACCATTAGCTTTTTATTCCAGTAAACTGGATACAGTGGCACGATCGTTGCCACACTGTGTACAAGCAGTAGTCGCAGCTGCACTGCCCGTGCAGGCGTCTGCAACCCTAGTTTTGTTTCATGACCTTACCTTACGAGTACCGCACTCTGTCGCGGTAATACTTCTACAGGATAAAGTTACCTTTCTCTCTCCTAGCAGACATTTGTCCTGCATGACAATTATCACAACCACACATGACCATTGAGTGATGCACTACTCTTAATCCAGCCACACTGTTACCTACACCTGATGACGGTGCCCCTCACGTGTGTTTAGACTTAATACACTCTAATGTCTTACCAAGACCAGACCTTAAGGATCAACCTTTGGCAAATTCAGACTGGACCCTGTTTGTAGATGGGTCAGCACGTGAGAATGAGGCAGGTATTACACAAGTGGGTTATGCGGTCACAACTGCGACTAAGGTGCTAGAGGCAACACCTCTCCCCAGGAACCTGTCCGCACAAGTGGCCGAATTGATTGCTTTGACCAGAGCATGTACCATCTCTAAGGATAAGGCAGTTACTATCTACACAGATAGTCAGTATGCTTTTTCCACGGTCCATGTCTTTGCACAGCAATGGAAAAATAGGGGAATGGTTACGGCCTCAGGAAAGGAAATAACCCACAAGGATTTAATCCTTAGCCTCTTACAAGCTGTCCAACTGCCATGGGGACTGGCCATCTGTCGCAGCGCGCTAATAATGCCAAGGATCCAGTATCACTTGGAAATGCACTGGCTGACAAAACTGCAAAAAGTGTAGCCTTAACCTCTACTTTTGCACTCGAGACCACACAAAAGGAACTTCACCCTACAGATAAATTTGATCTACAAACTTTACAAGTAATGCAGGAACTTAGTACAGTTCAGGAAAAACAGCGATGAGTTAAATATGGGGCTATTCAGAAGCAGGGAGTTTTTGTAGGTCCAAATGACAAGTATGTTTTGCCAACAAACCTTTTAGGTATGCCTCATTTGTGACGCATGGCCCATCTCATCTGGGCCCTGCTGCTATGGTTCAGATAATCCAGCAAATTTTCTGGACCAAGGGCTTTATAGCGTATGCTAAACGATTTTGTTATCGTGCCTGCTTTGTGCACGATACCATGGTGGTGGGGTGCGGATCACCCCAGCAGCCTTCCCGCTGCCTCTGTATCCATTTCACACAATCTGTATGGATTTTATTGAACTAACTCCTGTTCAACAGAAGCGATTTGTGTTAGTCATTATTGATGCTTTTACAAAATGGGTAGAAGCTTTTCCGGTAGCACACCCAGATGCACTGTCAGTAGCCAAGGCTCTTACAAATAACATTATCCCTCATTTTGGGCTACCTACACGCATCTATTCTGATAATGGTACACATTTTGTAAACCAAGTTATTCAAAAACTGGCTGCCGTTTTCCAGATCGGGTTAAAATACCATTGTGCCTACCACCCACAGTCAGCAGGGTTGGTTGAACGCCATACTGGCATTCTCAAAGGCAAGTTACGTAAACTCATGGCCAAGACACATCAGTCTTGGATAAACTGCTTATCTCTGGCACTCCTGTCTATGTGTACCACTCCCACCTCAAAAGGGGTCACACCATTTGAACTATTATACGGGAGACCTTATTACGTCCCGCAGTGGCAAGGTCTTTTGCCTGCGGAACGTGAGGGGGGTAAAGAGATAGCAGATTACATGAGGAAAATGCAGACAAAAACTAACACTTCTCTAACGAATGATTATTTTTCAGATCAGAAGAACAACAGGATCCTGAAAGTGGAACCAAAAAACTTGAGGAACACTGATTAGTACTAATCTTGTTTTGTATAAATATCTGACTATTGTAGCAATGCAGAGAAATACCGGAAGGGAGCAGCCTTTCCCACCAAAGCATTCCAAAATAACTTTGTTGTTAATAAGTGTGATTGTTACTTTTCTGTTTTGGACATTTTTATTTTTAAACGAAACTAGCCAAACAAAGAGAGATGAAAATACAGCTTGGCATCCACCTTTTAACACGTATCAGGCTATTAAATATGCATATGCTTTGTCTTTTAATGTTTCAAATTGTTGGGTATGCACAGCTATCCCTACTGTACATGGTGGTTTGATGTTAGGTACAGTCCCTTTGGGGGCAAATGATACATGGACTAATTTACTGTTTGAAACTTCAAACGTAGCCTTAAAGGACAAAATAGCATTACCCCTCATGGGTCGCCAGAATGGAACTGTATGTTTCCAAAGATCTGGAAAAATTAAGGTTGGATGGAGTCAATGTAATGTAACCATAATTCATAACTGTACAATAGATGGGCTCTGTGCAACGAGTTTCAAGCCTATAAGAGTGCTTATTAATAGTACAGGGCTTATTAATGTCACAAGCTTTTTGAAAAAATGTTATCTATGTATGATCTTTTGTTTAAAGGGCTACAAGACAAAGGAAATCATTCTATTCCAGTAAATATCACCCTCAAAGTGAATGATTGTTATTTTATCTGTGGTAAAAAAGCATACAAATGGTTACCAAGAAATTGGTCAGGCAGTTGTTTTTTGGGTTATTTAGCACCAGCTATAAGACATACATTTTCTCTTCCCCAAGGTAAAATACGAAATGTACGTGCTGTTAATAAACCTGTTAATCCTGTAGGTAATGTTGATGCATCCTGGATCTATCACCACGATTTGGCCCATAGTAGCAGCAAGGGGATGTCACACATGGACTTGGGCGATGATATTATTTCTTGGGCTGGTATTCTTCCAGCTTATGGGACAGTAAAATCTATTTGGGAGCTCAGAAAACTGTCAAAACTGTTAGAAACTCTGAGCAATGCAACTTTTTCTGCGCTAGGATTGGTGACGGATGAGTTAACTGCAATAAGGACTGTAGTGTTGCAGAATCGTATGGCGCTCGATTTCACCCTAGCGGCGAAAGGAGGTACTTGCAAGTGTTGTCCGTTTATTACAGTCATCTGGAGATCCTACAGCAAGTTTCTGAACTTACAAAACCAGGACAGAATCCATTGACTGACTTTTTCCAAAATTGGTTTGGGAATTGGGGAACAGTACTCATGAATGTCTTAATTGCTGTATGTGTTGGTGCCATTATATTCCTACTGTTGGGTTGTTGTTGTATTCCTTGCATCTGAATGATAATATCAAGTGTATTGTCTGCCAATGCAACTAAAGCTTATTATTCTGAATATACAGAAAATGAATCATGCAAAAAACTGTATGAATAAAATGTATTACTGGTGATACAAAGTGTTGTTAGTGGGGAAATGTAGTAAGAATCTTTATGTTCAACATCTTTGTATCCTGTATAGGAAGGGTTAAAATGTGAAACTGCATTGCGTGCAAAGAAATAAGCTAAAATGAGTTGTTTTTCTTGTAAGGAATTTGCTGACCAGAAAGGAATGCACACATGTTACCTTGGTCCAGGTGTGGTGTATTCAATGGACTGTGTTGTCTTGCCGTAGCTAGTGCTCTTTGGGGGCGGGGGAAAGTGCATGATATAAAGGCTGTGAGACAGGAAGTTGTTGCATTGTATGGATGTTGGCCGGTCAATAAAGTTTGGAGTTGGTACCAACTGCACACCATTGTCCCGCGTCTTCTTTCTAAGGTAAAAGAATACGACATGGTGTCAGAAGTGCTGTGTGGCTGTGCCTGGGAGTGCTGACCTCTTGCTGAAGACTGTACGAGGGGCCAAGTGGCGTGGAAAGCGGACATGTCGGATGACGAGAATGGTCGGCAGCCACGAGCTAGAATCAACATGGCGACCAGTGCTCCCAATGTTCAGTATCCAGCCGCCAGAGCCCTTTGACTTCTCCAAACCCCACGAATGGACACGATGGATACGGTTTGAACGGGTTCCGGCAGGCCAGTAATTTATCTTCCAACCCAGAAGGGAACCAGGTGAACACCCTGATATACTGTATGGGCGATGAGGCAGATGATGTCTTGAGAGGCCTCAAGCTAACCGAGGCAGAGCACCAGGAGTATGCTAAAGTGAAAGAGGGTTTTGAAAAGTTTTTATTGTCAAAAAGAACATTGTTTATGAATTTAACATGAGAAAACAAGAACTGAACGAGACTGTTGATGCTTTTGTTACTGCCTTGCATGCTTTGGCCGAACACTGCAATTATGGGGCCCTTACATGATGAGCTTATAAGGGATAGAATTGTTGGGCCTGGCAGACACCAGACTGTCTGAGCGGATGCAGATGGAAAAAGAGTTGGACTTAGAGAGAGCAGTAAATATGGCCAGACAGTCGGAGGAGGTTAAGAAGCAGCAAACGGCCTTGCGGTGTGACAGTACCGCCCTGCAGTATAACGTGAATGCTGTGCAGTCACCACTGGACATCAGACGCAGGCCGGTGGGCTCGAAAAGTTGGGGCAAGCCCTTGGCGCCAAATTGTCAGCCAGTAAGCCGCAAAGAGTAAAGACGCTCCAGTCTCGCTGTGTTACAGGTGTGGGGGGCCATTTCACCATAGACTCCTATGCCCCGCGACTGCTGCAAGATGTCGCTCGTGTGGGAAGAAGGGCCACTACCAGCGGGTATGCCGACAGTTCCAGGCGGTGCAGAGTATTGAGGAAGATGGGGAGCCGGGTGAGTGTGAAGAACAGGGGTTCTTCCTTGGCTCTGTCTCCTCCGGGAACCATTCCTGGATTGTGGAGGTGCAAATACAGGGCACACCTATGACTTTCAAGCTTGACACGGGGGCCGATGTCACTGTTATCTCCAAGTCAGACCTGCATAATTTGTTCAGTGGGAGGAACGCTCCTGTGCTCCAGCAGCCGGAGAAACCCTTGCTGGGTCCTGGAGGGATGCCACTGGAGGTTACAGGATCCTTGGAGCTTCAGCTCAGCTACGGACAACGACAGACATGCGAGAAAGTGTATGTTGTACAGGGACTCCGCATGCCGCTTTTGGGCCTTCCTGCTATTTTGGGACTGGGTCTCCTGAAACGTGTTGACACTATCACCATGGAGTCTTTGAAGGCCTCATACCCGGAGTTGTGCTCTGGGTTGGGGGTTGTGCAGCGGAAATACCACATAAAGCTTCAGCCAAAGGCGGTGCCTTATTCTCTGAAGACCCCCAGGAGGATACCACTGCCATTGATGGGGAAAGTGAAAGAGGAGCTAAAGAGGATGGAGGCGCTGGGTGTCGTTACCAGAATGGAAGAGCCTACTGATTGGTGTGCAGGCATGGTGGTAGTCCCAAAGAAAGACAGTAACAGGCTGAGACTATGTGTAGACTACACTAAGCTAAATGAATACGATGCAGGGAAAGGTTCGCTGCCCTCGGTTGAGCAGAGTCTTGGGATGCTGGCTGGGGAAAGTGTTTAGTAAGCTGGATGCCAATATGGGATTTTGGCAAATTCCTTTGTCGGAGGAGTCTTACTACATTCATAACCCCTTTGGCGTTCCGCTTTAACCGCCTTCCCTTTGGCATTAATTCTGCACCTGAACACTTTCAACGCATGATGGCAGAGGTCATCGAAGGACTAGAGGGTGTGATTTGTCACATAGACGACGTGTTGGTCTGGGGGCGTTGCCAGGAGGAGCACGATGCCCGACTTCACGCGGTACTAAAGAGACTGGAAGAAGCTGGTATTACGCTGAATATAGAGAAATGTGACCTGTCGAGGGCACAGTGACCTTCTTGGGCCATGTCATTACGAGTTCCGTATAAGCCCGGACCCAGGACCGGACCGCAACCATCACGGAGATGGCAGCACCTACTACAGTAGGAGAACTTAGGAGTTTCCTGGGCATGGTGAATCAGGTGGGGAAGTTCATCCCTCATTTGGCTGAGAGGGACAGAGCTTTGAGAGATTTATTATCAAAAAGGAACAGCTGGTACTGGGGTGGGGATCAGGAAAAGGCATTCAATGACCTAAAAGAGGCAATCACCTCACCTCCAGTTTTGGCTGTGTATGACCCGAAGAGGGATAAGGTTTCCAGATGCATCATCCTTTGGGTTAGGGAGTGTGTTGCAGCAACAATGGGAGGATGGCTGGAGACCCGTGGCATACGCATCGAGGTCACTCTCACCCACAGAGCAACGATATGCCCAGGTTGAAAAAGAGGCTTTAGCGTCTACCTGGGCATGTGAACGCTTTCGAGATTACCTGTTAGGCAAATCATTCTGTCTAGAGACTGATCACAAACCCCTGGTCTCATTGCTGGCTGCCAGCCGGCTGGATCTTCTACCGCCCAGAATTCAACGCTTCAGGATGAGACTGATGCAGTTTTCGTACACGGTGCAGTATGCTCCAGGGAAATCACTGTGGGTGGCAGATGCCCTGTCACGTTCTCCACTTAAAACCAGGCTAACTCCGGAGGAAACAGAGTTAATGGAGGATACGGATATCTATGTGAACAGTATTGTGGAAAACATGCAGGTGAAGCCATCCTTCCTCCAAACCCTACGGGAGCAGCTGAAAGCGGACAGTGTGTGTGCGCGGGTCATGGACTTGTGCAGCCAGGGGTGGCCTAACCAGGAACCCTTACTGAAGAGCTACTGGCCAGATCATTCCACACTAACAGTGAAAGATGGGTTGCTTTTAAAGATTCGCGCCTTGTTATCCCCTCTGCCATGCGTAATGAGGTGTTGTTGAAATTGCATGAGGGACATCAAGGCATTGTGAAGTGTAAAGCCAGAGCCTGTCAGACCGTCTGGTGGCCTGGGCTTAGCCAACAGATAAATGACATGGTCTTAAGATGCAGGACGTGCATCTCAGAGAGAAGGAATCCTCCTGAGCCCCTCCTCCCAACAGCATGCCCTGACCGTCCATGGCAAAGAGTGGGCGCGGATTTATTTGAACTGAAAGGACATACTTACCTTCTGGTAGTGGACTATTTCTCCAGGTTTTTCGAGATTGCATTGTTGAACCATACCACATCCAACGAGGTCATCACCCACCTAAAATCTTTTCGCGCCATGGTATCCCAGAGGTACTTGTGTCTGATAATGGACCTCAGTTTTCAGGGCAGTCTTTTGCGGCCTTTGCAACCGCTTATGGCTTCGAACATGTCACAAGCAGCCCCAGGGGGAGGCGGCGGTGCAGACGGTGAAGAACCTGCTAAAAAGTGCCGATCCGACATGGCTCTTTGGCGTACAGGACGACGCTGCAGAATGGTTATAGCCCGGAACTTCTTATGGGACGACAGTTGCGGACCTCCCTTCCGATTTATCCCTCTCAGTTGGACCCTGTGCTGCCTGACTGGAGAAGGCTCAGGGGAAAAGAGGGGGAGAAGAGGGTGTATAATGGCGAAAACTAACAGACGCCATCGGGCAAGGCCGCTGGGATGTGTTGCCTGGGACCAGGTGTGGGTGACAGATATGAAGACCCCAGGTGCGGTAGATCAAAACATTACTCGAGGTCTTTCAAGGTAGGCGGACGTGTGCATTTGATTCCTTACCTGAGCCTGACGGTGAATCAAACCCTGGGTGTCCGGAAAGGTGCCAAGTAAGACCGATGAGGCCTTGCCATCTTGCAATGGCCTTCCCCGAACCCGGCACAGGGTGATGTTGTGAGGACCAGATCAGGAAGAGTTATTAACAAGCCGGACCGCTTGGATCTGTGAAGTTCGGCAGAAGTAACAATGTCATGGGGTTTATAGTAATATGAATGTGGCTAAGTGAGCATTTGGTGTCAATGTACCGAGTCAGTAAAGTGGAAGAAATTGAATAGATCTGGGTTTTGTGTTAAGTGAAAAGGGGCCTTATGGAAAGGGAGATGTGGTGTATTCAATGGACTGTGTTGTAGCTAGTGCTCTTTGGGGGCGGGGGAAAGTGCATGATATAAAGGCTGTGAGACAGGAAGTTGTTGCATTGTATGGATGTTGGCCGGTCAATAAAGTTTGGAGTTGGTACCAACTGCACACCATTGTCCCGCGTCTTCTTTCTAAGGTAAAAGAATACGACACCAGGCACAGGCCTATCTTGGGACTGACCTCTGACCAAGGAGGAGTGCATAGATGTTGCCTTGATGTAGGCACCAACTTATCTTGTGTCTGACTTTTGACCATCTAAGGCTCCAGTGAGTGAATTTATAGCCTTGACTGAAATTCCTTGTCTAGTAACCAGCTGCTGTGTATGTGCAGAAGATGGTATAAAACCCATGTAAAGTGTACAGAAATTAGACTGCTGACATACCAAGAACTTTGTGGCAGGTCTCCATGCATGTAAAATAAACTCTTTTTTGGCCTACCTTTTTGCTGCGTGATTCTTCCAGTATATGTTAAGAGTATTAAAATCTTTTGACACATTCATATTGTGAAACTAATTATTCTTTACTTGTCTGTGATATTTTGTTTCATTAAATCAAAACTGGGCCTCAAACTCTCATTTAGTAGTCTGTTAACAGCTGTCTGCAATGCATTTTGATATGCTAAACAAAAACTGTTTTGTGCTGTACAGGCTTCTGATTAGAATTTATGGATTTAAAGACTTCACTTCAGCTATACCACTTGCAGGAAGATGATGTGGAGCAGATGTAAAATGTTTGATATCACTTTCCACAGAGGAAGTTTTTGAATTGCTCAGTTGTACACCACTGAACATTATAAGTAGAAATAGGTTTCTAGGTAGTTATTAGGCTTACGGTTCAGGGGGCCATTGAAGAGCCAAGCCCAACTTTTCAATTGCCCCAGGCATTGTCTGGTTAAATATCTTGCTCAAGGTCACACAAAAGGCAAATGAAGACTGAGGGAATCAAACCCTGAACCACAAGAAGCAGCTCATTAATAACTCGTAGCCTTAACTCTCTGTACTAACTGCTTAGAGGAGTAAGGTTAACTGTTCAAGTAAGACATTTGTTACAAATACCGTGATACTGCAAAAAACTGCAAAGCTTAGTCCATAAAAATATCTAACAGCTAGAGAGAGTGTGTGTGTATATGGGGGGGGGGGGGGTCACCAGCTATTAAAAAAACAAAAGAATCTCTGAACTGTCTTACAAGGTTAATTAAAATGGCCTGACAAGATGCTGGCAGTCATTCTCTAGAGTGTAACAATGATTAAAAAACTTAAAACTAACTTTTATTGCTGCTGTAGATAGCAAGTGCAAATCAAACAAAAGTGGATGTGATCAAAATGGCAAAATTCAATTAATATCCTAGACAGATAGTTCTGAACCCAATTCAAACATCCCAGGTCAGAATCTGGGTGTGTCAGATATTGGAAATTAAATTAGTTAAAATCACAATATATTAAGTCATGAAAAGCAAAAGAACAATCATTCTGGATAAGATGTTTAGTCCTGCAAAGATTTTTCAAATTAAAGTATGATTTTGCACTTTTTAGCACTGTACAGCACGAAAAAGCCTAAACTGGTTAGAACTATACCCATCAACTAAAATAGGCACAGCTTCTTAACACCTATGAAATTATCCAGATTCCATCTGCTTGTCCAGCACTAAATACAATTCTATTCATGTTCCGACTTGGTCACTACCATTCAATGATCAAAAACTCTTGTCTGTCCACAAGCATATCAGATCTGCTGGGAATTGTCTGTACTCATACCATGTTACTAAGGACAGGAACAACTTATCTTTATACATCAGGTCAATACCATCTCTCCCTCCCATCCTTCAAAACTATTCTGAAAGAATTCCTAGCCAAAAGCTGGTTCTGTTCTTACTCAGCAGCAGGATAAATGATATCCCTAAATGTGAACAAATACCTATTCATACCTTACATCTCCTTATTCTCCCTTCTTCACTCACTTTCTTACTTATAGCAATTTCCCTATCCTGGCTTTTGCTCTAAATATACCATATGCCTGCTTTTCTCTCCCCTCATATTGCATTTCTTGTTTGGTTTATACTTACTTTTAATTTCTCTATAAACTGGCTAAAATTTCTCTTACGTATTACAACACTGTCATAACTAGTATCTATTATTAACCAATATTTTCATATTATGTCTAATTTGGTATAATTATTTAAACTGTATTTGTTTTTTGTATTATTTTTAAAGACTGTAAAATTATTACTCTCAAAAATGTTTTGCAGTACTTTGCAGCTTTCCTCTTCACGCCTCCAGTGAAAATGGGCTCATATCCAAACAAACTTTCCCAGTAATCCAATGTCAGTAAATAAATCAACAAAATCAATCAATAAATAAATAACTAAATGTTAAAACAGCTGACTCTTGGACCTGTACTATCAGTATAGCATCAAACATATCCTACATCTCAGACCCCCAGGCAAAAACACCATCTACATTCCACAGTAAAAATATCTGGAGGGAAGTATAGGGCACCTGTGATAGTCTTACTGCAACAATTATCTTACTTCATTATGCACCAGCATCGGCTTGGTCTTAGATGGATTTCATATCAATTGACTATGCACCATAAAAGTAAGGACAGGTGTCTAGGCAACCTTTAAATATGGTGAAGTCTTATATTTTCTCATAGAAAACGAGGAAAAACTGGACATACTTCCAGGCCCCTCTCAGTTAAGGAATATTTCAGTGAAAGTGTAAATCGCAAAGAAGATAACATCAAGCTCTATGGAATCTTATAATTTAAGAGGTCTCTGGAAGAAGAGGAAATGTCAGATACAAGCTATTGAAACTGACCCAAAAGTTAAAAAGGCAAACAAGTCAAGGATGTTGGAGGCAAAGCTACCAATGAGTCATAGGGGCCCAGGACTCAGAGATTAAATGTGACAAATGTTCAAATGTTACCAAGAGATTGAGAAAGATTAAGACAGAATGAAAACATACCTCTGTAATAACATCTAAAGCTGTGTGTTATGCTGAGATTTAGATCGAGAGCAAAGTGGATATCAGAGGTTAGACAGGAATATAAAAGAAAATATACATCCTTCTGAATAATATTAAAAAGAAAATATAAATTTAAGATCAGGTGAGAAGTTTCCAGACTACATGTGTCAAGAGAGATGGCAGGCATAATTTAAGCCTCTCTTAAAGCAAATGGAAAACAGCCTGCCCCAGCAATGACCTTGCAATCTAGAAATATGTGTGATCTCAGGAACTCCAAGCATGATGCTGAAAGCTTGGTAGATCCAGGGCCCAGTCTGTGAAAAGATGGAAGTAAATATAAATCAACTTCTTAATCTCTTCAAAGGTGACATAACCGGGACTGTGTCAACAAGTGTTCTACAGCTGAGTCAGTATTCTGCTCAATGAAGGCTAACTGGGAAAGCATATCTTACCAGCAAAAAACAGTTCAGGTCACTTCCTCACATTCAAATGAGGAAAGTGCTCTCTGAATAGTTATTATGGAATGCACAGCTTGCCATCTATTTCAAAGAACAGGCAGTTACAAGCAACAGGATTTGATGTGACAAAAACATGCACTTTTCTTGAAGCTGTATTTATGGTGCACTGAATAATTATACCACCAAAGAAGCTTATTCTAGAAGAGTGTGTCCTCTTTCTTCTGCACTATAGCCTGTGCCCATGCCTCTGATATAAATGGGCATTTTGAACATATCCCCTATTCATGGATAATGGCAGGCAGGGAACAGACATGAAGAGGGGACAAGCTTACCTACATCCCATGGCTCTGGATAATGCAAAGCATATATCAGAAAATGAATAAAAAAATGAACAGCCCAAAGCCAACATACAGTAAGCTAGTTGTTAAAATGATATGGCCTAAGATGATGATAAATGGCAGAGGGCTACATCCATACATATCTGATTGCAACAGAAAAATGATATCACGAGGGGAGTAGACTATTCTCAATACCCCTGGGGCAATAGCTACTCATTTGAGGGCAAATGTATACATTATCTTAATTAGCCAACCCACACAACAGGAGAACAGGGCTCTCTACTGAAATGTCGGCACATGTAATGTCGAGTGCCAATAACGTGAAAGACTGAAAACCTAGGAAAAGAGTGAACTGCAACCAATACCAAATTAAAATAGAAAAGTGTGTAAGTCTGATTCTGTAAACATAACAGCTTTTCTTTGTTTGCATGTATCAATATATTGAACTTGTATCTGTATTACACATACCGCATTGGTACTCCTATTTTTGCCTGGTTCAGGTATCATTAATAATTTATCAAGAATCAAAAGAGATCAAGAGCAACAAAGGTAGAGCTGTGCATATACTATATATATATATATATATATATATATATATATATATATGTGTGTGTGTGTGTGTGTGTGTGTCCACGCTATTGCCGTTTGTTTACTGTTACTATATGTACTCATTTTCTTCACTGCCAATTACTACTTCTATACTTTTATGCATATATCCATATCCATGCCCACAAAAGTTATAATTATACTTTGGCCTTTTGTTATTAAATTTCATATCTGGAGCTTTTCTCCCAGGGTATCCCTTATAAATGGGTTCTGTCCATTTGGACCTCCCAGTCAACAGAGATAGGCAGATAGCCTGATAGATAAACAGGTAGATGGATAGACAGGTAACAGACAGAGAGAGAGAGGCAAACACACACACACACACACACACATATATATATATATATATATATATATATATATATATATATATATATATATATATATAGATGGATAAACAGATGACTGGATAGAAAGACAATTAGCATAGAATACGGTCAGGTAGATAGATAAATAAATACAATCTTCTGGGCTGGAACAAGATAATACTTCTAGTTTATGGTAAGACATGTAACCTGCAATTATGGAAGGACACAAGCAAAGGCTACTGTCAAAGAGCTCGCTGATAAGACCATCGTCCCCTGCAAGGTTTATGCCACAAAGACTAGCACCTTGGCAAGCAGAACTAGATCATTAAAGAGAACAAACAACAACATTCTGTACTGAAAGTGAAGCTTACTCACTGAGATCCAAGGGAACATACAGTGTGGACCTCTGACATGCATGTCTCAATAGGTAACAATCACATCTAACAACACCATCCAGGTGTTTTGCAGAGTGTACAGAATGGTGGTAGTAGACTAAGAACCTGTTTACTCTGGAAGACTTTGTAAGTGGAGACAGGATAGGCAGTACTACCTAATGGCTGGAGTCCACCAATCATATTACTGGGTTTCTTCCTGGTATACTGTGTAGAAAAGAAGCAGAAGAGAAAGATGGCAAGGGCTGTAATAGTGACCATAGGCAGTGGTCAGTTACTGTTTCCTCTTTTGATCACTTTTAATCAAGTTGAGAGGAGAGTGGCCAAACAGGCCACTGCCCTATGAAGGGGACATCGAAAATACTCCACTCACCTCTCTTATGAGGAGGAGAACAGCAATAGCCCTACTTTGCAGAACAGCCACATAACTGAACCTGCTGCTCCATTTATAGTATCTACTCACACAAAATTACAGTGAGTTATATGAAAGTCCAGAAAAGAAACCTTTGTAATGGTATTATCTGGAAACTACCTGGCACAGGAATCAGGACAATGTCCCAGCTTTTGCACAACCTGATCCAAAAAAAAGGACTAGAAATGTGAAAGGTGAAGAAAATAATTAAGGAACACAAATCATAAAATGTCAGATAACAACCTCTTGCCTACAATACCCAAAGTATTATTTATTATTTATTTATTTACATTTGTTGACCGGGAAAGTCCAACTGGATGCAGGTCCATTTTCAGTGGAGGCCTGGGGAGAAAAGCTCCACAATTAAAATATTACAGACATAGTTACAAATGAAGAATCCTAGCAATTAAAATATTACAAACATAGTTACAGATGAAGAACATAGTACATTCAGTAGATAACTAGCATCTGTTCCATCCACAATGTCATAGCAGATATTAGAGCTTGCTGTAATCAAAGGTAGTTTGTGGGGTGGAAGAGAGGTAAAGGGTAGATGGAGTGGAAGAAGTTAGAGGGGAGAGTTACAAGGGCATAGCCAGCATGGTACAGAGGTTATTGTGGGGGGGTGTTCCATAATTTGGCTATAGCGCTGGAGAATAGTGCTTCTCCAGCAGCGTTATTGACTCTAGTAACCTGTAACTGATTTTTGTTGCTGGATCGTAGTGGTCTGGTGGTGAGATAGGGTTGGAGTAGATTCTGGAGGGATGGGACCTTTAGAGGATGGTTTACTAGTTTGTGGGCGAATGCAGGTTGATACCATTGAAGGAGGTGAGGGAGTTCTAGCCAGCGTAGTTCAGTAAGTGAGAAACAGTGGAGACTACGGTAGGATGCCCCGGTGTCGAATTTGGCGATTTTGTTGTAGCAGGTCTCGAGTTTATTTAAATCGCCTTGCCATAGGTTGGTATATATTGGAGAGGCATAAAGTGGGGTGGAGATAAGGTGCGAATTTGCATCTGAAATCCTAGCTGCTTTGGTGAGGAGTTGCATATTTCTGTATAAGGCTCCTAGTTTTCTGTTGACATTTTTATGGTCATGGATAAGTGAATGTCAAACTTCAGATTGCTGTCTATTTCAACTCCTAGTAACTTGGTGTGATCTGTTTGGTGGATAGTGGTTTTGTCTTTTGCTGTGATGTTAAAGTGAGAGTTGTTTGAGTATGTTTGGTGGGTTGGAAGATGAGGAGTTTAGTTTTGTTTTGGTTGAGTATTAACTGGGCATCGGATAGCCAAGTTTCAACAGAGGAAAAGGTATCCTGTGTGACCTTTTGCAGTTCGGGTAGGGACTGGGCTGAGCAGATGATGGTTGAGTCATCTGCATATTGTATGAGTGTGCCATGTTTGGTGGCAGAGGCTAGATTATTGGTGAAAATAGAGAAGAGTAGGGGTCCAAGGATGGATCCTTGGGAAACACCAATAGAGACAGGTAGTTGGGGAGATATATTATTTTGCCATACAATGGATTGCTGGCGGTCAGACAGGTAACTCTGAAACCAGTTGTTGACTAATTGAGAGAAGGATAGGTTATTGAGAACAGAGTTGAGTTGTTTGTGTGGGACCATGTCAAATGCTCTAGGAAAGTAGCAGAGGAGAGATAGCCATTGTTTTTATGGTGAAGGATAGTGTTAGTAAAAGAGAGTAAGGCAGTGGTGGTGCTATGGTTTGGTCGGAAACCATGTTGAGTATTAGAAAGGAGGTTGTTAGTAAGGAGGTAGTCTGAGATTTGAGAGTGAATGCATCTCTCTAGTATTTTGGAGAGTGGAGATAGAACGATATGGGGCAGTAGTTGGTTAGTTCTGTGGAGGGGCCGCCTTTGTGAAGGGGAATGATGTGTGATATTTTCCATAGTGTAGGGACATAGTATTCTGACAGAGATCGGTTAATGAAGATGGATACTGGGTAGGCTAGGGCGCCAGCTGCAATTTGTAGGAATTCACTTGGGAGGTTGTCTACTGCTAATTTTGTGGGTTTAAGTTTAGTTAAGAGTTTTCTTATGTTGGAGGTAGGAATGGGAGGAAATGAGAAGAGTGTGGAGGGATTACTGGGTGAAGGTGTGGGGTGTATGTCTGGGGAGATTACTGGGTGAAGGTGTGGGATTACTGGGTGAAGGTGTGGGGTGTAGGGAGGGGTTGTGTTGTCTGGGGAGATCTGGGGAGATTACTGGGTGAAGGTGTAGGGGAGGGGAATATATGTCTCCTTATTTAGTGGCAGGGTAGAAAGGAGCCATGGTCCTTTATGACCTATATTGTGTTGAAGAGAATACACAAGAATTTACCTTGAGATGTTCATTTGTTATGTCATTCTACTCCATGATAGGAGTATCCACCTTCTTTAAGAGTGGGTGGAACTGACAGAATCCAGTTGGTTAAACTGCATAAGAAGCATCCCTTAGGAGAGGAGTCATGGGAAGAATGACCCAAGGTTCCTCATCCTTCTTCCCCATATGCTGTTTCAGCTATTTCTGGGGTAAAGGTGGAAAGGTGGTTATATGCTGACTCTATACACATCAAACCAACATGAAATCTTTCAAAAGAAACATGAATTCCACGACCAGGAGCACCACTGCAGGACAAAGCAAACTCTTTTACTTAACATGTTCTGGTACCTAAGCTTCTTGCCTTCTGCTGGAACATTTTTAAACACAAATGTGTCCCTATATATACCCCCACTTCTAATTATTTAATTTACCAATTACTAAATGAAGTACTAGATTAATCAATACATTAAGCAAACATTCACAGACTTTCAAGCTGTTGCACTTCTCTATATAAACCAAATAACATTATATGCAGACTACTCCAATATCAAGAGAGAACATACCTGAACCATCATGAGGCTAAACATATAACTTTTGTAAACACTGTATGTCCTTTGGAGTGGGCCATGCCTGAAAAAGGTCCTGGAAACAGTGTGCTTACCCAGTCAGCAAATGTATAAAATAAAAATGTCACTGACAAACTCCAATGCCTTTGCAATTTTGCAGTTTTTGCCCTTCTGGCCTTTCAGTACCTAATCGTCAAATCTGGAGACCCGTTTGATAACACTGCATAGATGGCTTCTTTCTTCAACTTTATGGATTCTACTACAACTACTATCTATCAGATATTGCTCAAGTTATCACCATAACTACCACTAAACACCTTTCAGACACAGATCCTTGCCACTTTCTAATCACTGAGGTCTTGAAAAAGTGTCCATTCAGTCTCAGTGTTCCTGAACTTCAGCTGTACATAGGAATATAGAAATAAAACTAAGTAAGCGATCATGGAGACCATAAGATGCTAAGTAATATACACCTTACAGAAGATGCACTTAAACATTTGTGCATCCCTTTAAAAACTCAGTAGTGTTCACCAGTGCTCAGCTCCCAAAGTGAGCATTGGTAGAATGATATAAAACAGACGTTCCACCAAACGAGGGAGATGAACTCACCTTCCACAAAAATACCTGATAAGTATTCCCAGGACACTCTCACTACTTAAACAGGTTTCCTAGACCTGCCTAACCTCCTTTCTAACCATATGACCCAACTCATCATCTAGTGGTGCTTGCCTGACAACTCAGCACCTATCTTAAACAAAATGTCCAGAATATAAGGCTTCAGGTCAAATGATATACCAACAAAGTCAGTCACTTTGGCCAAGGCTGCACATCTGCTAAGTGCATTTATAAGCAGTCTTGTGTTTGAACACAATGCTTGTTTTGAACAACTTGAGTCCAATAACAACTCACCATTATGTTTATAGCAGACGGTCCGCTCCTCCCAATCACATCTCTCCAGGTATGGCCATCACTTCTTAGGTGAGCGCTGAAGTATTCCAATAGAACTAAAGAGTCAGTAGATGGCACCCTACCAAACATTGCTTCCAATGTTTCAAGAAGGCTAAATATTGCAAATAGCTGTTAAATGGACATGCATCACAACACCACTTTTCTTTTTACAACTTGCAGCCCCACTATAATAAGTCCCTCATCTACTGGCGTAAACTACAGCTGTACACTTCCTAGTCAGGAGCTCGTGAGTATCCCACACTCACTATGGGCTTCTCCTGAGAGGCAGCTCCAGAGTATGAAAGAAATCACTATGAATTAAGTCTGGTTTGAGAAGTGGTGGTGTTTATAGAGGTGTCTAACTCACACATTTTAACCTCCTGCAGGAGCTCTGTGTCTTTCTCCAACACTGACATTTCACTTTCCAATATCCAAGTTCAGTTGTTAGTACCTAGTCACTGTAATCTATACTGCTCCTGCCAGCCATGAGATTGTCATTAGCTTCCACACACTCACCTACAAACAATATGCCAAGGCTTGGCTGCTATGACAGATCTCAGTATTATTATCAAGGTCAGTTTTCTCTCATTCCCTGAAAGAACCAAAGAACCATTATGAATATTACATTTTCATGGACTGTTCTTTGTCAGGCCTCTCCCCTTAGGCCAGTATGTCAAGGGTGACCCTATCAACAGGACAAAGCTCCAGATGACATTGTTCTAAGGATGACAGGGGCATTCAGATTCCACCAAAGCTATAAGGTCGTGATCCCAGGATGATTCTGCTCTCTTAAACTATGTTGCCTAAATTTCCACAGCAGCATCAAAAATGTTCAGCTTTCTCCATGCCCACTTTGTGTCACATCTAGTATTATAACTTAGCAGGCAAAAGTGACTTTTCACTGCGTGTTGCTACAGTAATAAATACTCAGCATGCTTGTTGACACATTATGCATAATATTCCCTTATGGCAATAATCTGTATCATTTTTTGTGTCAAACGTCACTCTGCAAAATTGCATTTTATAGCCTATATACATTAAGCTCATTCTTACCCCAAAAGCTACTCTGTAAAGTGTCTATATTACAAATCACCATGTGCAATAATTCTTCATGTCAAAACCACTATCTACATAAATGGGGTAACAGGCTTATATTCAACATACTAGTGACTGAGACTTCTATGCATAATCACTAATGTGCAAATCCCAGCATTTTCCTTTAAAGATAGATATTGTGCTATCCTGGGGATTCCTCTATTCTATGAGATATAGCAGTCTTGTGTATATAAATAGCAAAAAAGTGGGGATACAGCTCAATACAATGGGGCTGCAGGGTGCATCCCTACTGCAAAAATGTTTTTTTTTAATGAGACTTCTAACTGCAACTGCTGTTCAACATCAAGTGTTTGTAATATTTTTGAGATCACACTTATGACAGTCAGTCATAAAACAGTTACACTTGAATAAGGAAGCCCCAAAAATGTCTTCATTTTGCCAAGAACAGTGATATAAATAGAAACATATTTTCACCAAAAGTCAAACTAACTAGTTTCTGTACAATGTAGCTTTTCTTTTAAACCAAAATCCATATAAGTTCATAAGTTATGGTCACCACTGAAATTGCCATAGCTGGTAATTCACTGACGCCAACAACTTGGATCATAGACTTGGTCACCCATCCATATGTCCAAATGAGCCTTAAACATATCAATACTCTTTGAATCCCTGAACAGCATTCCTTCCAAATATTTGGGATGGTCTGAGTAATAAACCTAATTCTCAAAACTGATTTATTCGTATAAATTTTATAATTCAATTTGGAATATTCATAAGTAATAGAATTACGACTCAGTTGTAGATTTAACAATGCTTGCTTTACGTCATGCTTATATATGTTATATGCAAATTTTCCCCTGTAATATCTATAATGAATTATATGCAGTTGAAGCCACTTTCATATTTCCATACAACTCAAATTTTTCATCTTGGGGATACTTTTAGTAAACTCCCTTTGAACTTTTTCTAATTTACTTAAATCTGTCTTGTTACATGAACAAAATTAATTATTACATTCAAGCAATAGTCTAATATATGTTTTGTATAATGCAGTTATTTCCTTTTGATCACGTAGTAATTTTTTTAACAACCAACCTAATTGACTAACAGCTTTATTCCTATTAATACACAGGTCTGTCACATAATTTGTATATTATTTTAACAAATTATTAAGTATTTCATTAGCTGCAGACATGGTATCAAAACTATTGGTTGCCTAGGTACTGATTTCATAGGTTCATGGATTCATAGGTGTGTGGCTAGCAACCACTGGGTCCTTTTTAAGCCTAGCCATTCATCACAATTCTCTGACAAGTCCTTGTACCCTTGATAGGTGTAAGCAGGGGCTAGGGAGATGAACCATTTACAAGCGGGGCCTAGGAGATGAACCATTTATAGGCTGCCTTGTCCATTAGAGACACAGGTGTCAAACCAGGAATGAATTTCCTGTTCCCCATCCAATTGTTACACTTGAACTGGACTAGGGAAGAACTCCATTTCACATGAATGGGAAGCCTGATCCAGAGAAGGGATAGTCTCTGGGATACATACGCTCTAACAGGTCCTATTTATATCTCAGGCTAGGTTTAAGTCTTTAGACTGGGTAATTCTGGTGCTGTTTGTTTTGCAGATATGTAGGAGGTTTGTCAGTGTGGGTCTCTGATAATGCCTTGTATGCCAGGCACAGATCTCCTCTCAACAGCCTGTAGGAGACAGAATACAGGGATAGGGCTCTGAGGCATTCTGAATAGGACGTGTTACTTACGTCCTGTATTGTTTTAGTGAGGAACCTCTGTGGACATTCCTGTTGTTGGATGTGCCTGGTTAGGTACATACCAAAGGGGACACTATATTCACTGATAGGTCTGATGAATGCTAAATTCAGTGGTATAACGACCTCCTTGGACCTAGATGTCACACCCTTGTTTACAACATCTCTTAGTGGTGTGTTGTCAATATGACAGTTACAAGGGATGGATGACTTCCTGAAGGATATTGTTATGCATTTCTTGGCATTTCATTTTTGTCCATGGCTCTAACACTAGTTATTTGCCTGTGTCAGTCCTTCCTGGAGAACATTAGTGTTGGTGGGGATCCAGGATTGCTTCTAATTTACAATTATCTGCAAATTTAGTCAGTGAGAGGCCCTTGACATTTGCCCTGAATTCACAGAAGTAAATGCCAAAAAGGAGCAGTCCCAGGACTAATCCCTGAGGGACTCCACTTGTGACTGGCCTCCTTGTTGAGGTGAACTTCCCAATTCTAACTTCCTGGGTCCAGTCTGTGAACCAGCTGGCTATCCACCAGGTGACATAAAGGTTTATACTTAACCTCTTGAATTTCTCAACAATGCCACAGTGGGGCATTTTGTCAAATGCCTTGGCCAGGTCAAGGTAAGCAGTGTAAACCATTCTGCCCTCATCCATTGCTTTGGTTACCTTCTCAAAGAAGTCCACCAGCTTGACTATGCATGACTTGCCCTTGACGAAAACCAAATTGGGTAGGGTTCAGAGTTTGGAGGTTTCCTATGTCATTATTGATCATTTAAGTGATTTTGTATATGAGATTAGTGAGACTTATGGGTATGAAGATGGCATACATACCTTTGTGCAGAAGGATGACTGTTGCTCTTCTCCATTCATAAGGTACCAAGCCTGGTTGGAGGCTACAGTTAAATATCAATTCCAGAGAGCCTGGTAGGACATGTTTCATGTTATTTATAAGGAAGACTGGGATATTGTCTGGGCCCATCAATGCAGCATTTTTGGCCTATTTGAGAGCACTTAGGATTTTTTCCCTAGTGATAGTAGAGGGAGTAATATTTGATGTTATTGTCTGAGGGGAGGTTGAAGGGGAGAGAGGGGTAAAGTTAGAGGTGAATTTGCCTGCTGGTAGGTTTCATATATCTTGTAGCTCAGTATAGATGACTCCACTAATGACGACCTCAGCACACCTTTGAGGTTACAGACATAGCTAAAGAATGCCTTGCGGATGTCCTTGGCCTGGGAGGCCAAATTTATCTCAAATTTGGCTTTTTTTAGACTCTGTTTTCTGAGTTGTTTGTTTAGTTTGATGAGAGTGCTTTTATCCTGCTGGATGTTACACCTCCTAATTTTTGCCATGATTTTCTTCCTTCTGTTTACAGCCTGTTAATATTGTAATTCCACTAGAGTGGCTTGTTTTTTAGAGTTAGTTCTGTACTTCTTCCTGGTGGGTACAGCTGTCTCTATACAGCTGTTAATGTGCTTGCATAGGGTTTCTGTGAATAGTTCCATGTAGGCAGCAACCTTTTCAGGATTTATGCGGGTTTGACATTTTGCCAGGTTAACATTTAATAAAGTAGTTCCTGAGCACTCAAGGCTAGTTGGGCTTCTGGATTTTATTTTTACTTCAAAGGAGCCAGTTTTGTGGTCTGACCTTACCAGAGAAGACATTACACTAGGGGGTGTGAGGACTAGATTCACTACGTTTGCTCCCCTGGTCAGCATACTGACAATCTAGTTCAGTGAGTTTATGCTTACAAAATCCAGGAAACTCTGTGCCTGCGCACTTGGTGTCATATATGATTACTAGTTAATAGTGGGGTAATTAGTGTCATCCAAGAATATGGTATTGGGTTGCATGGTGAATGTTTCCATTGAGCTTAAATACATGTTATGGATTCATAGGTGACTACTAGGGTAATAGCACAAGAACCTTTACAAGCCTAGCCAATAATACACAGGATATGACAATATTATATCTTAATTCCCCAGATATGGGATGGGGTAGTATCAGGGTAGTGGGTCTTTGGGTGTTAGAGCCCAGAGTCATTTTTGCCTCTGTCCATAAGGGACATGGGCAGTACCTCAGGAGCGAATTTATGGATTATGGGTTTCCCAGATTGTAGAGGGGAACCCACAGCTTGAAAGGAAGTGGTATGAGATTTTGTCTAGGGAGACTGGAATGTGAAGAAGCTCAAGTGTGTTGTCCTGTTTGACCAGCCTTGTGGTAGGGTCTATATTAGAACATCGAAGTTTCAGAACTTCGAATGTTCTAATACTGAACCCAATTCAGCGAACTCTGGCAACATTGAACATTCAGAACAGTGAATCTTTTCCTAGGGAAAAAATTTGCTGTTCCAAAACACATACACACATCACAAGCACACCAAACAAACAGCAATCCACACACATACACCTAAAATCTTACATCTAACCCTACACTAAACTGTACATACACCACTAACTATCCACTTACTTTAACCCAAACCCTAACACTAAGGTCCGTCACTATCGCACACTCATCTCACCCGCGCCCTAACCCTCACGTCCACACAATCGCACACTTACCTGACCCGCTCCCTAACCCTAACTCACCTAACCCGCCCTAACCCTCACATCCACACAATCGCACACTTACCTGAACCCAACCCGTAACGTTCCACCACAGCGCTGAAAATAGCGAAACGACAAAAACGGACAACCAAATTCTTTCCCTGGGAACAAAATTGGTTTTCTGCAGCTTTGCTATTTTCAGCGTTCGCTGAATAGGGTTCGATATTAAAACATTCGAAGTTCTGAAACTTTGATGTTCTAATATAAACCCTTGTGGTATATTTATTTTTAATGTAAATCAAAATAACTCCACCTTTAGTCCCTGGTTGTAGTAGCTGGTCTAAATGTGCTGAAGGCATTATAGCCTTGCACTGGTGGCATGCTCTCTGCAGCTTTAAACAATGTATCTGTGATTCCACAGACATCAGCATTCTCTAGGGTGAGAACAGCTTGTAGGGAGTGGAGTTTCTTGTTCATGCTCCTAGCATTCAGCAGCAACACCTTTAGATTTTTTTGGTTTTGGTTTGCTATGTCGGAAGCAATTTCGGTTTGGTATTTCCTATAAAAGGCACTACGGGAGAGGACAATGTTTTAGCTAATATTTGAAATCCTAGAGGGGAGAGGTACAGACCATCCTTAGCAAAGCAGGGTGGTCAGTTGACTAACTCCTTCCATGCTGACAAATATTGCACCCCCTTAGAATGACACCAGAAAATAAGCCAATCATAAAAGTCAATCATCTTCTGTTCCTGTTGTGGCATTATCCTTGGAGAATGTAAAATGCTGCCTCATACCAGTCTGGGACACATATTCCAAGATCTCCATGGCATCTCTCTTCGTATAGTCTAGGGAGGTATATCTCAGGTCATTTACACCCACATGGATTATGACTGAGTCATACTGGTACTTGTGGTCCAGTGATCTGAGTGCTTGTGTAATTTGGCAGATGCTGGCTCATAATAAGCAACTGACTGGTTACTTTCCTCTTATGCAGCCTGGAAAAAGGGATATCAGTGTGTCTCACAATGGAATATCCAATAACCAGAATGTTGGATTATGTGGTGGCTTGCCTTATGGACTTAGAAGTAGTGGCTCCATGAGATGTTGCTATATGTGTTGATGTGACTGTTGTTTTGAAAGAGTGCATTCAGAGCTGCTGAGGGTACTTTGTCTAGGAGGTCTTTGGAGTTTAAGAAGGTTACATTTAAGTGCCTCAACATATCTAGGTCTACTTGTCTATTTTGATATGTGCGCAATGGGTGCAGTGTGTGCACTACTGACAACCTGATTGACATTAGGAGTGCTTTTATGTGAGAGTTTTGCCTCCAGTGACATTGTGTAAATACATCTCTGACATACATTACCTTCTTGTTTGAGAATAAGCTGGTTGTCAGTAAACATGAGGCAATTGCTATACTGATTCAGGATGCTCATATCCACCAACTTGGTAAAGGAGATAGTGGGAAAGTTCATATCCATAGCAGCATGCCCTTTTTTACTGATTAGACAGTTGCAGTACGAATATTAACTAATGGTAGGATTATCTATTTTACACCTCTGGGGGAAAAGCTTGTCACTGCAAACTAGTCGCCCTATGTGCAACTACCAAAATACATGGCATGGTACTTGGTACTGTTAAACGCGAAGCCATTTCTTTGTTATCCCCTCTAGATATATTATCCTACAGCCATTTACTTAGGTGTAATCCTTGACTTTTGTTGCCATGACCCAGTCTTGCAGTCATCAGCAAATCTATTTTTGAGCACTTTGTATCTGTTGGTAAAGTGGCCATAACCAAATTAAACAAAAAGGGCCCCAGCTGATCTTTCAGGGGAATCCCAAGTTTGATGATGTACTGTCAGAGTGGACACCATTTACCATGACCTGTTGGGTCCTACTATTAAGCCAGTTTTTAATCCACTTTATAGGATAATAATATATACCAGTCTTCTTTAAATTACTTACAACATAAAGGCAAACAGTATAAAAAGTGTCAATGAAATCTAAATACACTGCTCCTACTAATCCCATATTCATGGCTAAGCTAACAGGGTCATAAAATTTACTAAGATGGTAATAGTTGATATACCTTTACAAAAACTATGCTGATTTAGATCAAAATACAATCTTGAGTTATTAAGCTGTGACAACAGTCACAATAAATATCTTTCAAAACATTTTCCTAAAATGGGAGTCAAACTTATCTACTTATAATTCTGAAGCAGTGACCTGTTACCCTTCTTACAAATGTGAGCCATAATAGAAGCCTTCATGCACTGGGTACAAAATCATTTCTAAGCATATTGATTGATAAACATTATACTCAAAGGAGTAATCAGTGAGGTTTTAATTAATATTAGTCAATGAAATGTTAGGAATCTCATCAGTACCATAGCTGTATCTTTCCATTCTGATGTTAATTTAAGATCTAAGTAATGTAGATTTTGGCCAACTAGAGTATTTGAATAATAAATCTTTGGAATATAAAAACAACTTTATGAGATGTTTACTACTATAATCAGTTAACAGCCTCTCATTGTGGGAAAAATCACCTTGTACTGATTAATGTAAAAAGTTTATATGCATAAATCAATCAATATAGCCTTAAAAACTGGTAAACAACCTACTATTATAGAAAAAGGTCACTTTGTGCTGCTTAATTAAATCATTTATAAGAATAAATCATACAGTATAAATCAAGAGTCATGAACCAATCTCCAACTTCTAAAAATGTCCTTCTATAAATGAAATGTAAATCTTTATTTTGAGAAATATCAGTCAATGTTACTAAAATCTTTAAGCATAATTATTCAATAAAGAAGTAAAATAGCTCTTGCTTAAAAAGCAAGTTGTATCGCATTTTTATAAAAAAGTAAATCATTATACAATCTCTCTTTTCTGTAGTTTTATCATTTCCTTTTGTAAAGAGCATTTGGACTGACTTATACATTTTAACAGCTAGCCATATACCTAATTTTCCAATAATATTGCTGATCAGCATCTTCTGTTTCATAAAATTGCTTTTTGGGTTTACTTCTTCATTTATGTAGTACTCGGGTAACCACTTTCCATTTTCTGGCAAGCAAAACTGTTTCACCTGACTCTACATTGTCCAACCTAAACTGTATTAAAATCTTGAATAACACAAAGAAATATGAAGAGCCAGAATTAGAAGCAATTGTTTCTGCCCATGCTAGCCTGAATATTAAGGAAGGTGCATCCAATTAGGACAAATATAGAAGCATAGGTGGAAATATTGCAGTGCCAATAAGTTACAGTTTCAAGTTCCCTAGCTAAACAGTTACTCATCTCTGCCAAACTGAAATCTTACCAGCATTTTTAATTACTATTACATTAAAAAGAGAGGAACAATCTCCTAAGTAAGTCCTCAGCCTCTTTCAGCATAACCATACAGAACTAGGGAATTGCATATTAACAAAATGAAGCTGTATAAAGGTCACCCACCATGTGATTCTAGGGAAAGCTGCAGCAAAAAAGTGAATCAGCACGTAGATGAATCCAGTGACACATCAATTGTATTCAATAAGAAATCACTGGAAACCAGGGTGGAGTAAATACACTTTAAAATGCTTTTAATATCCACATGTAAATTTCAGGTACACAAGCATAACATTTTGCCCAGAGGGCTTCCTCAGGCATATAGGCATATAAAACAACTTACATTAACTAGTGAACAGTTTAAATAATGTAAAAAAGCCATATGTACAAATCAATTGATAGTTAAAATTAAAGGAACAGTATGCTCTTAACATTATATGTAATACGAAGTATATGAAACTTACATTTCAGGGAAAGCTCATAACATAGAAGGATACTCCTTAACAGTGCACCACTGGCTGGTGCTAATTACATTGTCCATCCCATGCCTGCTGACCATTACATTCCCAGTGGTACTCAAATAATTGTGTAGCTTTCATGTGGCAGCCATTACTGTTTAAATTTTACTTTTAAGCACTTGCCAGCTCTTCTTGTACATGTGACAAAACAAAGAATTTCCTTCAGAATTTTCCTAAGGCTACAATGTTGCCTTAAATTCATCAGAAAGCATTTTGCTAATAAAGGAATAGGATATGACAGGGTGCGCAGTATCTTACAATATAAGCATGTCTAAAGTGTACTGTGGAGCATGTGATGAAGCCAGGCGCCTTACAAAGCAAAGGAGACGTGCCAACATCATACGAATGAACACATTTTGTACTTTCTTCTCACTGCTATGCACTGCACCATAACGTTAAAGATAAAAAGATTTGCCAGGGAATTCCTTAACAAATGAGTACATTTTGCAATAAACTTATAAATAAGCATGTTAACATGATTAGCAGCAGTGCACATTGAATATGCACACGATCAGCAGCATTGTACATTGAATATGCATGATCAGCAGCAGTGCACATTGAATATGCACACAATCAGCAGCATTGTACATTGAATATGCATGATCAGCAGCAGTGCACACTTAATATGCATGCTGCTAAGCAAGCCTACATGTTTATCAGCATCTTTGTGTGGCCAGCAGAAGTGCTAGCATCCACAAAAAGGTGCAGGGAGGCTCAAGCACATTGGCTAAACAAAAGTTGTAGCCTGCAGGCAAACCTAGTGAGTGAGCATGCACAGACAGCATAATACAAAGGAAGTACAAGTTTCTGACTTCTACACTGACAGAGTGCACTTATGAATGGATGACCTCATAAGTGTGGTGCAGAGAAGCTAGTATGCATCATTGGTTTGGGTAAAAAGGCATGTGTGTTGATAGGCAGGTATAATAGCAAGATGTTGATCACAAGTAATTACATACTGCATGCATATCTCATCTATGTTGTCATTCATGAACAATGCAAAAGACAAAGTGACAATGTCCCTCTTCTACATGTATGGCCAAGTATAAGTCCCCACTACTAAAGGTGTCTCAGAATGAGGTACAAACTAGGCAAAAAGATACTGAGTGCACCACCATGATTAAAATGTTCCAACTTTAATAAATAAAGTAAAACTCACTAAAACTGTTGCAAAAGTTAAAAATAGATGAAGCATCAGACACTAAGCACTTTTGGCAGGTTTGCCTTCTTCAGATCGTGCCTTCATGTGCTTCATTCCATATCCCTAAACAAATAGGGTTGTCACCTTTTAAAATGTCCAAAGTGAGACATGTTTTGTAGAAATGTGAGATTTCACAGGACAAAACATACCCAGGGCCAGTGCAAAGGACAGAACTTCACTTTTTTGCCAAAGTAAAAGCTTTTTGTTGTAGCATTTGAGTTGCTTGTCCTATCTGATATAATATTAATGTGTTTCAGATACAAAATAACTTTTATGCAATTATTAAAGAAAACTTAAGAAATATATTTTGTCTTAAAATCTTAGGACATTTGCTATTTTTGAGGTTTTTTTTGCAGAATACAACTGCCCAAAGTGGGACTGTCCCTCGCAAAGAGGGACAGGTGGTAACCCTATAAACAAATGTTCTCCAATCAGGTGATTTCCTTGCATTATTAATCCCTTCTACCAAGGCTGTCAATCACTTGCATGGAGGCAGACAAGCCTCCAATTTTAACCAATGGAAAGGCGTTTCTGCTTCAGAATAGGTTTCAATGGCACCATTACATTTAGGTCTGGGGGGCAGTTAGCTCTTAAGTTATTTATCCACCCAATTTCATGAATCTCTGTATTGTTTTAAATATCACCAGCTCTGTGTCCAATAGGCACACATTCTATAGCTTTAATGCTAAAATAATGGGTTGAATTTGAGCTAATATGAGATGCCAGCACATTTTTCTTATCCTTCTGTTGAATAACTCGTAAATGACGTAAAACCCTGTCTTTCAGGAAATGATCAGTTTTGCCTATAAAGAAACAAGAGCAAAGTTGGCAGCATGCTAGACCTACAAGGTATTCACTGTTGCAAGTTTCTTTAACATTAAATACATAGCTTTTGTCTGTGGTTGGATAAGTGAAAGTATTGCTATTATCTATAAATTGACAGGCTTTACATCTTCCGCATGTGTGTTCCTTGTCTCAAAATATTAACATTTTGCTTGGCAAAACCATCTTTATTGCAAAGAAGTTTTTTGATGTTCTTCTTGTTCTTGAATGTAACTCTTGGTCTTTCTCCTACGATGTTTTTTATTTTATCATCTTCAGTCAAAATAGGCCAGAACCTTCTGATAACATTACATCCTTCTTATTGCCTGTACTAAAGGTAAGGACGCAATTTAAATTAGTTTCTTCAAGGTTCCTTGTGTCTTGTTGTGTGTCCAATGTCACATTGCCAGTGCTACATCTGGAGAAACAGGGACGTCCTTTCGTTCATCTTAAAGTTTCAGGGTGGATTTTGGCTGTCAGGTCATCTCTATTTTATAGCCCCTATTAGACAGATTTACTTCTAATTGCCTGCGTTCCTTCTGTAATGCATGCTCATCTGTACATAGCCTGGAAATCCGTATCAGTTGATTCTCATAAATATTCCTATGGACAGATCCAGGATGCATACTACTCCTATGCAGAAAATGGTTCTTCCAAGTGCTTTTCCTATGAACACTCATACTTATTCCATTGGTTTGGTCTAATTGCAGGCATATATCTAGAAAATCTATTTCATCCCTGGAGTACTGAAGCGTAAATTTTAAGAACTCTGTAGTGGTTTCAAGATTCTCAGAGAAAGACTTAAGCTAATCTTCATTCCCATTCCAGAACATAAAAATATCCACAAGACATTCATAGTATATAATATTGGTAGACCAAGGGTTCTTATCAAATAAAACATGCGTTGATTCCCACTGTACCTATACTATGTTCGAATAACTATTGGCACATGGGGTGCCCATGGCTACACCACAAACTTTATGTGTGTGGGAGAGTGTATGTGTGTATGACAGTGAGAGATCAAACGAGCCATTATCCTAAACTCGCTAAGCAGCACTGTTGTTGTTTAGCGAGTGTAAAAAAAATAAATGAAAATGAAAAAAAGTGTGTGTGTGACAGTATGCGTGCATGTGTGTGTGTGTGTGTGTGTGTGTGCACGTGTGTTTATGTTTCTGTCCGCCTATGTGAGTGAATGTGTGCATAAAAGTAGGACAGTGTGTGTGTGTGTGTGTGTGTGTGTGTGTGTGTGTGAGAGAGAGAGAGAGAGAGAATGAAGAGAGAAAGTGAAAAGTGAGAGTGATTGAGTGTTCCCTGGCAGCAGCAGCAGCATCAGTTACCTCTCAGCCATACCTATCAACCTCTTGGCACAAGAAATCTAGACAGAACCCAAATAATGGGGGACAAAGGACCAAAAACAGGGACAGATTTTAAATATATTACTTATAAATTTAGAAAGTTGCTAGAATAACAGGGTTTTCATTAGCATATATTTTTCTGAAGGATATGAAGTCTGAAACTCAAATGCCTGCCACTATTTAATGACTTCAATCTCCAGTGATTTGCCAGAAAACTACAAATTTTATGAGAAAGTGACCAAACATATGATATGGGCCAAAACTCTGGACATTCTGCAAAACTTTTTAAAGTGTTATATTTTGGATGTAAAATGCTTCCTCCAACACCATTAACATATACTACAATAAGTTTGAAATATTAGGAAAAGGAACTATTTTACATAAAAAATATAGAAAAATAGTAATAAAAAAAATATGTAACTAAAACACAGCAATTTTACAGACAACCTATTCTCTAAGCACAATAATGCCCTCCAGGGTGTGTGTTATTGTGGAAATAATGCCCTTCCAGGAGTGTAGAGGCTCTCCTCATGCGGCGTCGAGCCTCAGCATACCTCCCAACCTCTTAGAGCAAGAAATCTGAAGAAGGAACATAAATAATGGGGGGGGGGGGGCAAAAGCCCAAAAATAGGGACAATTTTTTAAAATATTGTTCTTGCAAAACAGGTTTTGCATTAGCATGAATTTTCTGAATGGTATGAAATTTATAACTATAGCCGCGGTGGTGCAGTGATAGTGTTGTCGCCTCACAGCAAGAGGTTCTCCCATTCGATTCTCGGCTGGAGTACCTTCTGTGTGGAGTCTGCATGTCCTCCCCATGGTCGAGTGGCGTTCAAAAGACATCCGTGAATGGGCGTGCCTTCGTTGAAAGTTGGGCGTCGGGCTGGCACCTTGGCACTGTAAAAATCTACTGCCAATCATTAGCGGACTGGAGTTCTGCTGTGGCGACCCCTAATTGGAAAAAGCCGAAAAGAAGAAGATGAAATCTGAAACTAAAATGTCTGTCATTATTTCCTGACTTCAGTCTTTAATGATTAGCCAGAAAACCACATTTTTATGAAAAACAGACCAAAAATATGAGGCAAAAATCTGGACATTCTGCGAAAATCTGTACAGTTGAGAGGTAGCCTCAGAACACCCCTGGGCAGGTGTTATTTCCACAATAAGATGCACCCTGTTGGGCATTATTGCTTGCATAAAGTGTGTG